>NC_056738.1:132938276-133105776 GCF_019279795.1 Protopterus annectens
CTGTTTGTAATACTATTTTATAATTCTAGGAAAAAAACTTAAAACTGCTGGAGAAAATGAGAAAGCTGGAGAAAGACAATATCACAGAAATCGATGAGATACTAAAGACTGGATTACAAGATCCTTTGGCAGTTGTTCACCTTTTTCCAGCATGTGTTGAAGCAGAAATGAAGGAATATGAGTGAATTTATTTGCTGCACTAAAACCAGCTAAGGGTGTTTAATATGTTGAATGGACCTTTTGACTCTGCTGCTTATAAAATGCTTTGGTGCAATAGGGACTGGGTGAGCACAGTAATTCATACAGTAGTTTGGCTAATTTACCTGCACTGTTCAACATTCATACAGCTTGACTTTTTGTGACCTCCATCCTCAGAAAAAGTACTTTTCTGCTTTGGTATGAATAAGCAAGGAGTTCTGTAGTCTGGGTCACCTTTTAGATGATTTTAGCATGATGCATCTGCCAACAAGCTACTGCCTTCACTGTTGTCTGAAGATCATCTTGAATTAGGAGTAAGATTATTTATTAAAAAAACAACCCTTTTATATTTTTTGGAACAGTTTTGCTGATGCTGTACCACACAGCACTCCTGCTAGCATGGTAACGGGTTTGAGTGTCCATTGTGTAGTCCAGATTAATATTTCAGAACGTTAATAGTGTCAGTGGCTCGTCAGGTAGCATGTTCACATTTAAAATAGGAACATTTGGCAAAGTTGTATGTTCTGTCATAACACAAGGTGCTTAGATCTTCCAGTATTCTTTTTGAATGTCATTAAACAAAAGACCTAATTGCATAATATGGTAGTTCCTGCAGATGGAAAAGATTCTGTGGTACTTGTTATTGATGAACAGGAGTGTTTTTTTTTTAATTTAAAAACAATGAAACTCTGTTTAGGGTGGTGCATCACAGTGCTTCATTCTCCAGTTTGGTTTGCATCTAGATGCTTTCTTCCCTGTTTCAGTGAAGGTATTCACCAGGGTCGTCTCTCTACTGCCACACCTCAAATGTATGCTGATAGATAATCTCTCAATACACAGAATTGCTTGTAGCTTTGGATTGTGCATGTGCATTGTGTGGTAGACCAGCAACCAAACCAGTATTGTACCGCTCCCTTGTTAGTATAGACTCAGGTCCCTTGTTACCTTGGAAAGGCTGAAGTGCTTACCCAGAATGAATCAGTGAATACATCTTTATTTACAGAGGTTATTTAAATTTGCAAATATTTAAACCTAGCTAAGTCTTTGTCACTAAGAAAAACGCAGTGCATAACAAGAGGAAGAAAAATAGATCATATACAAACATATCTCATTCTGTAATCTTAGGTTATAGCCCACAGAGATTTCTGTCACCATTCTAGTTGCTGCCATATATGCCATGTAGCATGTTTTAATTATGTATCCTATGAATTAATAGCATCTGCAGCCTTGCTATTAAGATAACCCTGATTACCCTGAAGTTCAGGCTTTCACTTGAATGTTGTCCATTTTTTATTTATGTAATAGTGCATGCCTTTGTAACAGCCATGCAACTAAAGTTAAAAGAACAAAAGATCATAAATTGAAATAATAATAAGATAGAGTACAATGAAGCAGAATAAAATAAAGCAAGCTAGTCTGCAGCTTTCTATTTAAAGGAAAGCTTGGCTTTTCTGTATTTCCCAAAGAAGGATACTCTGGATTACCCTAGTTATAAATATAGAAATCTGAAGTAGTTAACTTCATTTGATCAGCAACCTGTGGGATATCGGATCCGAGCCGGCAGCTTTTCCAAGCTAGAGATCCTAGCTCCTCCCCCTTACCCATAATACCCTGACACCTCCTTCCAGTCCTCAGACCTCGTTTGCTGCGGCTTCTGAAGCATGAGACAAGCTCTTGGTGGTTTGTGAGTAAAGTTAGAGGGTTATAAAGCTAGTTTTTTTTCTATACAGCTCTTAAAAAAGTGTATCTGTGTGTGTTTCCTTTCTGCCTTAGTTAGAATTTTGCCCTTTCTCTGTTTTTGGTAGTATTAGTTTCCTTTTCCCCCTTCCCCTTCTTTGTGCGAAGGCGTGTGTGTGTGCAAAATGGCAGAAGGCCCTAAGGCCATATTTTCTAAATGTACTGAGTGTGGCCATAGGCTATCCCCAGCCGATGGCCACACTCAGTGCGTTATATGCCTGGGGGTAGCACATCTTTCTTCAGGCTGCAAAATCTGTGCAGCCTTTAACCCCCGGGCTTTGAAGGACAGGAGGACCAAGCTAATCCTGGTGGGCCTTAGGGCCGCAGATTCTGCTTCGTCCTCCTCTCCCTCTGTGGTACCAGCCGCGGCTGTTCCACCTTCTGTTCCTGCTCCTCTGGCTGGGACTCAGCCTCCTGTTACGGTCCAGGGAGAGAGGGACTGTGGAAAAAGGGACATAAAAGACAAGGATCGTGATAGGGAAAGGCATAGGAGCCACAAGCGGCGGGCCGATTCTGCCCCTTTGGCCCCGCCGACTAAGCAGCTCCACTCTTCCCTGAAGGCCTCTGGGTCTTCCCCCTCTCGGCTTCACTCTCCACGTTTTTCGGAGCCAGAGGAGGAGACCCGGTCACCTTCGAGGTCCTCAAGGTGGCTTTCCCGACCAGCCTCAGCGGCTTCTTCCAGATCCACTAGGAGCCTTTCGGACGCGGACATGGACCGGATGATGCGTCGCTTCCTCCAGTCCCAGATGCAGATGGGAGTGCTCCTGCCTCCCCCCCCCCTCTGGGGAGGAGCTCAGCCCCGTTCTTTGCCCCCATTGCTCCTTCTCCGATCCACTATCGGGTTTCAGAGCCGTCGGATCCGGGTAGTGTCGTAGCTGGGGTGTCGGCGCCGATAGCAATCGCTGCATCGACGCCGACCGTACCCTCGAGTTTGTCGGGTCCCTTTTTGGATCCGAGCTCTTGGGGCTGTGAGACGAGCCTCAGATCCGGAGAGGTTAGTGTGTCTTCGGCTCCTATTCGGTCAGAGCGCACTGCCCTTTCGGATCCGATCGCATCTGCTCCGGCGCCGATCTGCACGTCGGATCCGAGGGGGCTGCTCTCAGATCCCAGGGATGAGCAGTTCGCCTTTGGCCTTCGACGTCGTAGAGAGGGTCCTTTCGAGGGATTCAAGGCCACACACTCATTCTACGGATCCACCTGCCATTCCCTCGCTGATGGGCCTGTCTTCCATCATCCGGCCCCAGGGACAGCCTGCGCCTACGTCCCAGATGGTTCCCCTGGAGGAACAGGATCTGGTTCGTGAGCCCACCTCGGACAGCCCCCCTGAGGAGGTGCCTCACAAACGAAAGTGCGAAAGGAGGCACTTGGACTCCCCCGAGTCCCTCACAGAAGACACTGACTTGGAGGAAGGGGAAGGTTCCCCCAGGTCACCCCCTGAGGACGTCTCCTTTGGAGACATCATGGAGATGCTGCGAATTAAAGGGGGGGTGGTCAGCCCAAAAACCTTCCTCGGACGAGTCCGTGTTTCTGGAGGTGTTTGACGCAGGCCCATCTACCTCTTGGGTGTCCCCTCCGACCGACCCCCTGGTAGACCTTATAACTACCAGGGTGTGGAAGGAGCCGGACACTGTAGAGCCGATACTCAGGAGACCAGACAATATCCTCAGCCCCCCTTCTGACAGGACAGCATGGAGCAAAGGTTCCCCAGTGGATGCCATGGTGGTGGCGGCTGCCACCAAGAAGGAACTAGCACAGGAAAGTTCCTCGGTTCATTCTCCAGACAAGGAGTCTCAGACGATGGACCGCATTGGAAAGTGGATGTTAGCTTCAGCCACCTTTTCCATAAGGGCACTGAACTACTTGGCACATGTGATTCGGCTCCAGTGAGACCTAATTAAGGATTTCGCTGAGTCGCCCCCGGAGTCCATGTCGGCCGAGGACAAGCGAACCTTCTCGACACGAATGGCCACTCTAAAGTCGATATCCAACACCTCAATGCGGCTTCTCTCCCATGCCACGGAGGGAGCTGCTAGAGCCAGTGCAGCAGGCATCGCCTTACGGCATCATGCCTGGCTCCGTCTCTGTGATTTTGCGGAACCCTTCAAGGCATCCTTCGCAAATGCTCCCTTTGACGGTTCTTTGCTGTTTGGCAAGATCGTCCATGATACGCTTCTCCAGAGCGAGAAAGACAGGAAGACGTTAAGACTTTGTCTGCCGTCGGAATCCGCTTCTCGGCTCCTCAAAGGTCCTTCACCAGGAACCAGAGAGGACAAAAGAAGATGTGGTTCCGGAAATCTCAACAATCCCGTTTCGCTCCGGATCCTTTGTCCTTCAGAGGCAGAAGGGGGCCTAAGAATTTCGGGTCGAGGGAACCCTTTTCCGATCGACCCACGCAGCAGCCCTGAGGGGTTGCCCGACTGCTCCTCTCTGGAGGCAGTCGGGGGGCATTTTTCGGAGCATCTAGCACATTAGGAGTCCATCACAACAGATCGCTGGGTGCTCCAGATAATATCCAGAGGTTACTCCATTCCCTTTCTGAATCATCCTCCTCTATTGGGGCACCTCCCAGATGTCCCACCCCATCAGAGGGAGGTGGCAGCCTTAGAGATAAAAGAGCTGCTAAGAAAAAGAGCCATCCAGCACGTCCCCCCAGACCAGTTCGGATCAGGCACTTACTCCAGGTTCTTTTTGTTGCCAAAAAAGATGGGGGACCTAAGGCCAATTCTCGACCTGTCTACATTGAACCTGTCTGTTGCCAAGGAAAAGTTCCGGATGGTCACCATTCAATGTATTCTCCCCTTCTGCAGGAGAATGACTGGATGTGCTCCACAGATCTCAAGGATGCGTACTACCACATTCTAATAGAATGGCGATCCAGGAGATTTCTCCGCATTCGGCTGGGAGCCAGCCACTATCAGTTCAGGGTCCTCCCCTTTGGTCTCACCACATCCCCCAGGGTGTTCACCAAGGTCATGGCAGTTGTAGCGGCCCACCTGAGGCTTCAGGGAATACAGGTCTTTCCTTACCTGGACGACTGGCTCCTTGCCACCCCCACCAGGCATCTACTATGTTCGGCCAGGGATTATTTCCTGCGTTTGGCCCACCAATTGGGGATCACTGTAAACTACAAAAAATCGTCCCTTCAGCCTGCTCAGGTCTTGGATTTCATAGGGGCCAGAATAGACACACTTCAGTCAAAGGTTTTCTTGACGCCGGACAGACTCCGCAACCTGTCTCTCCATGTCCTAGCTCTTCTACAGTCTCCAGCCCCGCTGGCGGAATTAGCCCTGAGGGCTCTAGGGTCTATGCCAGCTGCTATCAATCTTTCACCTCTAGCCCGCTTGAATATGAGGATTCTTCAATGGACCCTTCAGGTACAATGGTCCATCCTTCTACATCCGCTATCCTCGCCTATTCCCCTCAGCAGAGTTTGCAGGGAATCTCTGCTTTGGTGGCTCCATTCCCGAGAGCTTCGGGAAGGGCGCCCCTTCTTGATGCCTCTACCCCAAGCCACAGTGACCATGGACGCTTCTCGCCTAGGGTGGGGGGGGGGCATTGCATGGGCAGAACCGTCCAAGGCACATGGACCCCAACAGAGACTATTCTGCATATCAGTGTTCTGGAGATGAGGGCGGTGCTTCTAGCGTTGCACGCTCTCCATCCCCTTCTTCCTCTAGGGACTATTGCAATTCAGACAGACAAGATGTCAATGGTCTGGTACATCAACAAACAGGGGAGAACCAGGTCTTACCCGCTCTGCCGAGAGGCCATGAGAGTTTGGGAGTGGGCGATATCCACCAACTGCTTTCTGCTGGCAACGCACATTCCGGGTCGGTCCAACTTTTTAGCGGACAAGCTGAGACACATTATCCTCTCATGAGTGGTCTCTGAACCCCTCAGTAGCGAAAAGGATCTTCCTCAATTTGGGGTCAACCTTGCTGCGATCTGTTCACGTCGCCTTCGAACACAAAGTGCAGCGAGTTTTTTGCTCTGATCCCCCCACCAGGGGAGACCCCCAGAGATGCTTTAGTTCATGCTTGGCCATCCGGTCTTCTTTACGCCTATCCTCCTCTCCCATTAATGACAAATTTTTTGCAGAAAGCTCATCGGTTGGGGTGCAGAGTTATCCTCATAGCCCCATTCTGGCCTTGTCAAACCTGGTTTCCTTACCTGCGGTCTCATCTATTAGCTCCTCCTTGGATCTTAGATCCCATCCCTGATCTGATTTCTCATCCTTTGGGATTAGAAACCCTGAACCTGGACGACCTCAAGCTTTCCACTTGGTTGATCCTGTTCCGTTAGTGGCCAGGACTCCCGGAATCTCTTCCGCAGTTAAATCCATCCTAGTGGCCGCACATAAGCCTTCCACCAGGAAAGTCTACAACAGTAAACGGAAAAGTTTTTCTATCTGGGCCGAGCAAAGACATTTGGATCCCTTTACAGCTCCTATTCCAGCAGTTCTCTAGTTTCTATCCCACATTTTCATTCGAGGGGCCAGTTCTTCAACCGTGAAGGTTCAGATGGTGGCTATTTCCCACTTCCACATTGGAAATAATCTTCATCCCTTAGCTTCCTGTAAGATCTGCAAGACCTTCTTGAAAGGTACTTTTCTTCTAAGACCTCCGGTCAAGAATGCGGTTCCTCCGTGGGATCTAACATTAGTTCTTCAGGCTCTTACTGGTCCACCTTTTGAGCCTGCAACCTCAGCTGATTAAAATTTTTTGTCTTGGAAAACTGCCTTCTTGATTGCTATCACCTCAGCTAGAAGGGTATTGGAGCTTCAGGCCCTTTGTACCAAACCTCCGTATCTTGTCTTCCATAAAGACAGTTTCCCTCAGGACTAATCCCTTTTTTACCAAAAGTGGCTTCTGAAGCTAACATCAACCAATCCATTAATCTGCCTGTCTTTTTCCCTAATTATCAGAACAAAGGGGAATACAGACTCCATTCTTTAGATGTGCATAGACAATTGCGCTTCTATTTGCATAGAACAGCTGCCTCTCGGAAATTGGAGCAGCTCTTTATTTCCTTCACCAAGCCCTTCTTGGGTAGACCAATAATGAAAGTAACTCTGGCTAGGTGGATTTCCAGCTGCATTTTGCATACGTATAAAATCTCTGGTCGACCTGAGCTCGTGGGAGTTCGTGCACACACTACGCGTTCGGTGGCTACCTCTGCTGCTTTTTGGTCTAGGGTGCCCTTGGATGACATCTGTTCTGCGGCCACTTGGGCTTCCTCTCATACCTTTATTACTCATTATAAGTTGGACTTGATATCCAGGGGGAGGGCATCATTTGGCTCTGCAGTGCTCTGGAATATCCTTCCTTGAGGACCTCCCAAGTTTTGGTAGCTCGGGACTCTGTCCCACAGGTTGCTGATCAAATGAAGTTAAGTACTTCAGATAAAGAAGTTATGTACTCACCATAATGTTCCATCTGAGTAGGTAACTTCATTTGTCAGCAACCGACCCCCCCCTCCATCCCCCTAACCGGTAGTTTGTACCCTGCAGGATTGATGTTTCACTTCTAGTTGGTGTCAGGTTAGGATGTTCAGATTGTTGTTGTCTTTGCAATTGTGTGCTGATTGGCAAACTCGATCTGAGGACTGGAAGGAGGTGGCAGGGTATTATGGGTAAGGGGGAGGAGCTAGGATCTCTAGCTTGGAAAAGCTGCCGGCTCGGATCCGATATCCCACAGGTTGCTGACAAATAAAGTTACCTACTCAGATGGAACGTTATGGTGAGTACATAACTTCTTTTTTCTGTTCATCTTTTATAGGTTCATGGGTAAGCACTGGACTAGCCCTTGTGTGCCATTTTAAGCCTAGCCAGTTTACCTTTGGTGCTCGAATTAACCTTTCTCATTTGGTTAGGGATTGGAAGCTGCAGTGGTACAGCGGTAGCGTTGTTGCCTCACAGCAAGAGATTCTCCTGTTCGATTCTCGGCTGGAGTGCCTTCTGTGTAGAGTCTGCATGTCCTCCCCATGGTCGAGTGGCCTCCGAAAGACATGCATGAATGGGTGTGCCTTCGCTGAAGGTTGGGTGTTGGGCTGGCAACTCGGCACCATAAAAATGTACTGCCAATCATTAGCGGACCAGAGTTCCTCTGTGGCGACCCCTAACCGGGAAAAGCTGAAAAGACAAGCAACAACATTTGGTTAGGGATTGGCCTTACCCATCCTATGGTCGACTGTTATATATTGTCTCCCTAATGAGAATAACTGGGATCATACGACAGATAATTTGAGGGGACCTGTGAATGGGGTAAAGCATTTAGGAGCTGCCTCTGTTTATTTGTAGGGAAAACAATGGCTGAAGATAGAGTGAACCTTCTCTTACACTTCTACATTAATAATATGTTTTAGTGTTAGTTCATTGAGTAACATATATGCTTTTGTGTAAATATAAGCATTTAGTTATATTAATAACTAACTCTGTAACTCCAGTTCTGCATAATATGAGAAATGTAAAAGCACTGTGTTAAATCAAACGTTTGATGCTTCACTGGCAGCAGGAAAGAGGTGTTATAAGAAGCCTTATGAATTCTTCATTGTAATAGCTAATGGACTATATTCCGTGATCTTTCCAGAACAAAAACAAATTGATATGAGGAGGCCATTATTATTTATTTTAGAAAATACTGACTGATAAAGTTTAGATAATTTTCTAAGTGATGTTCATTGAAGATTTGGGACAATGACTTTACGGTATCTGGTATTTCATCTTTCTTTGAAATTAAACTAATGAAGGGTTTTTGTCAGGTACCCAGTTTTTCATTCATAAATGCATTAATTAAGAAAAGTCAGCAGTGTAGACATTTTGTAAAAATCTAAATAAATGTTTAGGACCTGGGGCTTAATTATCAGAAAACAAGTTAATATCTTTATAAAACAGTTCTGCTAAAATTTCGATAAAAAAGGGCTGATCTCTGGAACAAGAAAAATGTTTGAAAGCTGACAAATGTTATCTTTCCCAATTTTGAATCTGGATTAAACAGAAAAATGACCTGAAGTAAAATACTTAAAAAGGAAAGTCATACATTGCGTCAACAGGTTAGTGGTCAGTCATTGACACCTTGATTCCATTACCCTAACCATACGGTCATAGTTTGTGCAGCTACTGTTTTCACCCTTGAAGGGTGTTCTCTTTTCCTGTGGTTTTGCAGTCATGGTGTTAGTATATTTATGGGAGTTGAAGTTACCCACATGAGTTATGCAGAAAACAGTGCTAGACATGTTTTGCTTGGCAGTTTTTTTCTCAGTTCTTTTGGATTGATGAAGTTATATCTGTACAGGTTTTGAGTGAATGATACGTCAACAAATAAATACAAACACCCACATGTATATATTGTGGCTATGTCAGTTCTGGACTGTATATGAATATGTTTGATGAAAATAATCCTTGATTTGTGTTTAATTTAAGAATGTTTTAGGATTTCGATCTGCTGGTAAATATTTTGAAGCTGAATGTTGATAAATCCTATTAGAACCTTATTTCTAACCTTCCCACCTTAAATATTTAAAACATGCACTTTTGTTTTATGACAGAAAGAACAATTTATTATACTAAAATGTTGCTATTTGCAGCTGATTTTGTAGTTTTCTCATGCATACCTGACTGATTCTGACTTACATAAATGTTAAATAATACATATATATTGCAATCAAGCATACAAACCCTTAAACAAAACTCATTGGTCATTATTTAATTCCCTAAATTCTTAGATTTCTTTTTTAATTTGTTGAAATGCTAGAGAAGAAAATATGCTCTGGCAGTACCTAAAACTTAATTATTAGTTTTTGTTTGTTTTAACTTAAAAGCTATATGCAGTGTAATTTGAGATGACCACATTGGTAGAAGAATGTTAGTTTTCAGATTATGTCTAATAAGACTGTTACAGTATTAAAAAATGTAATCTAGCTCCCAATTTGTATTTGGAATCATAATGAGCAAGTTGCTTCAGCTGTGGATATTGCAGCCACTGTCAGTATCAAACCAAAAAAATGTGCAACTATTTATAATTAGAGCTGAATGTTTTCTGTGATGTATGTTATGGCTGTATGTTGATTTGCCCATATTTGGATCTTAATAAATCTCCTTTTAAAATTATATTTTGGGCATGACATTTTAGCAAACACAGCAATGATTGAGTTTAAAATCTCATCATGTTGCGAGACATGCATATAAGGAGAACCTACTCTAAAATCCTGGTCAAGTAATGTATGTTGGCAAGGCAAAGCCACCCTACTGCAGATATAGAAGTTTGCAAAATGGATTAATCACCACATTTAGAGTTATATGAAGTCTTAGCTGCACAGTGAACTTCTTTAGGTCACTACAATTAAATATTGCAAATCATGATTCTTGTATTCAGCTGAAGTCAGCTTGCAGTACGTAAATATATGTTATTTTCCTTCTTTACAGCAAATTAACTTAATTCATTCACATTAGGGGTGATAGCTTTCAAGCTCATGTCGAATTGTTTGTTTGCAATGAAGATGAAGTACAAAGGAGTAGTTAAAGATGTGTGTAAAATGAAGACACACAACACAGGTGGCAAGTAGAAATTGCACTCAAATGTAATATTGCAGATATATGGGTGGCAGTGCTGTTGTTGTTGTGTCTTTTGACTTATCCCGATTAGGGGTCGCCACAGCGGAACTCCGGTCCGCTAATGTTTGGTAGTAGATTTTTACATGCCAAGTTACCAGTCCTGATGCACAACCTTCAACGAAGGCACGCCCATTCACGTATGCCTCCACACAGAAGATGCTCTAACTGAGAATCGAACGGGACAACGTCTTGCTGTGAGGCGACAATGCTACCGCAGCACCACTACCGTGGGTAAAGTCTCTTTATCTTGATAAAGTTGTTTGCCTTAATGTGATATTTTTGTTGCTTAAAAAAGCTAGGCATTGAATAGTGTACTGCAAAGGAAGACATGAAAATTGCACCGGCATATATTAATAGCATATGCTCAGTTATGCATTATGTATGCTCGAATTAGAGTATGGGTAGATGCTGTGTCTTTCTGTCATACAGTAAAAAAAAAACACCACTACTCACACAGAAAATATCCAGCCATTTCATCAGACAGCAGGGTCATTCTGGAAAGTGTGTCCCATCAGGACAACAAATAGTATACACAAAATAGCAACCCCTACAGTGGTGTGGGAGAGAAAATTATGTATGTTATTCACCTACTCTCATAATTGAAAAATTAGTATATACTGGCCCATGCAAAAGGATGTTCTAGAACCAATGCATAACTTTAATATGTCCTTCTGTTCATATGCTGCTGTATCCATAACATCAGGGAGTTTGCTGTGGTGAACCCTCATACGTCCGGCCATTAAAGTTAAATGCTACCGCTAGGGTATATGCGATATCCCGCATCCCTTTCTCGAGGACGCCAGTCGTAAACGGACATCGGGTATAAAGCAGACATCAGCTTACAACCACTTTAGAACTTTTCGGCCGTCTATGTAACTGCCTGCCAGATCTAGTCGTCGCTCCTTCAGAAAAAGTGACTTTGCACCGTCCCACTTCGGATAAGTACCCCATAGGGGCTTTTTATATTTTGCTTGCTATTGCTTTGGGTTCATGTCAGGTAGAAAAGGCAAGTGTAGGTGTGGAAGGCAAATTCCACATAAAGGCTCACATGAGCTCTGCCTTTTTTGCCTAGGCGAAGAACATGATCATTCCTCTTGTAGTATTTGTCAGGCCTTCGTCCCCAAAACCCTTAGAAGTTGCTTAGCAGCTTTGAAAACGCTTCTTGTATGGACCTGACATTAGGTTCCTCAGATGAGCCTCTAGTCAAGAAGGTGAAAAAGTCTAGGCATGAACCGACTGCTACGCCCTCCCCTCCAGCTGTACCTCTCGAGGCCAGTGAAGACCCAGAGTCCGAGCCAGAGTCCACGGATCATCTTTTGGCAGATAGCCTGGAGGAGGTTGCTACTAGACCCGAGATCACATCCCAGAAGGATTTGCAGGCATCTGATTTGGTTGCCGAGGGGGAACCAAGGCTCATAATTTCCGAGGGCTCATGTGGGGTCTCTCAGATCGTTGTATGAGAAGACACAGCCTCTGATGTTGTGGAGTGCCAGCTGGTGTCTGGCCCTCCTACCCTTCATCGTATCTCTGATTCTTTGACATCTGAGTCTCATAAAAAGAGAAAAGAAAAGACTAAGCATATCTCTCACCTTCCATCTACTCCTCCCATTGAACAGCCTCCAGATTAGCAGGCCTTCACATAAGGCCTTCTAAACACCCTCCTGACCTTACATCAGGCCCTGACTCCAGTCCAGGCCCTGTCGACTTCTATCCCTAAAGGATCTGCACCCGACATCTGCTGCAGCAAAGAGTATTATCAGATGAAGAGTCCCTCATTTATTCTTCTCAAATTGCTTCTCCTCTGGGATATGCTTCCCCAGAGGAGGAGTCCAACGGCATAGACTCCCCAGGAGAGGACTTCACCTTTGGTGAGACTATTACACAAATACAAAATTTCTCTAAGTGGGACACCAGCCAGGACACCGAGTCCCAAAGGAGGTACTATGAGCTACTCCAGTTTGAGTCTCCCAGCCCCTCTGCTGTTCACCCCGTTCACCATACCTGGCTGCCTTCCTGGCTACTTCCAAAAATCCCAATTTTCAGCCCCCTGCACCCAAATGCCCAGGTAGAATTCTATAAGGTGCCAGGTGAGGCTAAATTTCTGTACAAAACCCCGTCTGCAGACTCTTTAGTTATTACTGTGGCTGCTGACAAAACTTCCAAATTACTTTCCTCCACCTCTGTACTCCCCTCAGATGAAGAGAGCAAACTCATGGAGCGTCTTGGGGAAAAAAATATACACCTCTGCCACCTTAGCAGTAAGAGCCATCGACTACCAAACACACATGGCTAAATACTCTGGCTGTGATGGAAGATGTGGTCAAACAATTGGAGAAGCTCCCTGACTCTCCCCAGCCAAGGGCAAAATATCTTCTCTCCTTAATTCCTGCACCCAAGTAACCAAACACTCCCTACGATGCAGTAGAAGTTTCATCCAGAGCTGGTACCTCTGGATCTATCATCAGGAGATACTCAGCTTAGATTACAGCCCCTCCCTGATGACATCAAATCTAAACTCCTGGATGCTCCTTTAGACAATAAAGACTTGTTTGGTACAGCTGCTGCTGACCTCTTCAATGCTGGCCAGACTAAAGGCAAGGAACTGAGACATATTTTGTCTCCCCAGTCCCAAGTTTTCAAAGAAATTATCCTGCCAAAACCTCCTTTGTGAGGTCTACAGCTAGGAATGTGCCAGCTGAAACCAGGAAGGACCACAGGAAACAAGCCCCTCCACTCCTTCACCCAAACAGCCCTTTCAGGGCAAGCCTGGTAGCCTTTGACTACCAGGTGTTCCCCCAGATACCCCCCTCTCCATGCATCTCTCCTTATCCCTCCATGCTTGGAAACAGGTCCCCTGACTCTTGCGTTCTGTTTATCATAAAGCAAGGATACTTCATGACTTGGGAGGCCAGACCTACTCCCAAAGACATGCCTCAACCCCCCCCAAAATTGACTACCATTCTTCCCCCCAGTCCTACAGGAACTTCTCACTCAGAGAATCATTCAAGAAGTCCTTTCTTGTGCAAGAGGGAAAGGATTCTACTCAAGAATTTTCCTGGTTCCCAGAAAATAAAGTCCCTGGAGGCCATTTCTGGATTTATCTCACCTCATCACCTTCTTCTGGGTTCCTGCCTTTCGGATGCTGTCCCTACCTACTCTTCTGCCCCTGATTCTTCCTCAGGCCTTCTTAGTATCCTTGGATATAAAAGATGCCTACTTACACATCCCAATTCGTCCTCTCTTCAGAAAATTCCTCCACTTCTCAGTGGGCTCTGCACACTTTCAGTTCAGTGCTTTACCATTTGGTCTCTCTATGGACCCAAGAGTATTTACAAAATGTCTGGCCTCAGTCATGGCTTTGGAAGGACACAGACAGTACAACTTTTCCCCTACCTTGATGACATCCTCATTCAGGCGACATCAAGTACCATGGCCTTACAACACCTGGACTTTACCATCTCTCTCATAAGAAATCTGGGGTTTACAATAAACCTCATAAAATCATCCCTCATACCACCAAAAGGCCAGGTGTTCCTGGGATGTCGGATTTTGACAAGGTAAATTATGGCCTGCCTTCCCCCAGAAAAAAAATTTGATTCTCACTGTTTGCTTCATGGAAATTCTTCCTCTCAAAGCCATCTTACCCAGGGAATTACTCAGAATCCTAAGATTCATGGCCTCTACCATCCCCATGATACCTATGGCAAGGCTTCACATGAGGAAGTTCCAGTGGTACTTATGAACAACCTGGAAGCAACACCTTCATCCCCTAGAGTTCATGATCCCCATGCTCCCATGCCTAGCCAGGGAACTGAATTGGTGGATAACCCAGATTCAGTCAAATCCTGGCCTGCCCTTACAGCCACCCCCCCAACCAGGATCCCTTTACAGATGCCTCAGCCACAGGGTGGGATGTAGCCTTAGGAGAATGGAGGGTGAGGAACACATGGACCCTCACTAAACAGAAAGACCACATCAATATCAAGGAAATGAGAGCCTTGATATTGGCCTTGATGATTTTCAAGGATCAGCTTCTACTAGGCACTCTGAGGTGGTACACAGACAACACCACGGTGCTGTGGTACATCAAGAAACAGGAGGACAAGGTCCTACCTCCTGTGCAGGCTGCCACTGCAGGTCTGGGAAATTGCCTTGGAAAAACAGATCCTCCTCCAAGTGGTATAAATCCCTTCTGCAGACAAAGTAATGGCAGATTCATTAAGCAGAACCATGACCCTGTCTCACGAGTGGATGCTAAACAGGGAGTTGTTTCTGGACCTCGTCCATCGATGGGTTATTCCAGATGTGGATCCTTTGCCTCCCCCATGAACAGACAGCTCCCAACCTTCTGCTCCAGGGCACCACACCCAGAAGCATGGAGGGTGGATGCTGTTTCAATCACCTGGAAGGGGATGTACACTTATGCATTCCCCCTTCCATGTCATACACAGAGTCCTACTGAAACTTCAGAAGGAACAGCCTCAAATCTTGCTAGTGACTCCCTGTTGGCCAAGGCAGCATCCCCTATTACTACATCTAGACAAGGGCCATCACCACAAGTTACCCCACTGAATAGACCTACTCACACAAAAGAAGGGAACACTCTTACACCACCAGTTGTCCACACTGAATCTTACACTGTGGGTGATAGGGCACTGATTCCTTTCAGACACCTGTACACACAGGACATGCTTCAGGTTTTGCAGGAGGCCAGGAAACCTACTACCAGGAAATCTTACCTGTCTAAGTGGAAGATATTTTCTATGTGGTGTCAGAAAAACAACCTACAACCACTGACGGCAGAGCCCACAGTGGTTTTGTCCTACCTGTGTGACATAATGAAATCTGGACTTTCCTACTCCTCCATTAAATCCCATCTATCTACCATCTCAGCTTGCCTGCCCCGGTACCACCTTTGGCTTCAAGGTTAGAAGTCAAACTCTTTTTGAAAGGGGCACTACATCTTAGACCCCAAAGGAAGCCCATTCCACCTCCTTGGGATCTAAATTTTGTTCTGGAGAAGTTGACTCTCTCACCCTTTGAACCAGCCAACGAATGCTCCCTCCAGCACTACATTTGGGAAACAATACTCTTGGTGGCCATCACTTTAGCCATTAGGGTTTCAGAACTCCAGGCCCTTATGGCCTCTCCCCCTTTCAGTGTCTTCCACAAGGACAGGGTATGCTTACGTACTAATCCAACCTTCCTGTCTATAATGGTCAATGAAATGTCCTTGAACCAGGCTGTTAATCTGCCAACCTTTTTCCTCCTCTCCACAAAATCCAGCTGAGAGGATACTTCACTCCTTAGACGTGCACAGACAACTCAGATACTATATGGCCAAGACCAAACCCATCCGTAAGTCTGACAGGCTCTTCATCTCTCATCACCCAAGAGCCCTGGGGCATCCAGTTTCCAAGCAAACCATATCTCCTTTTGTTACACAACCCATGGTAATTCGCTCTCCTCTCCTATTAAGGCACACTCTGCTAGGGCAGTGTCCTCCTCAGGGACATTCTTTAAAGGTTTGGACACAGCAGCTATTCTTGAAGCAACTACATGGTCCTCTGTACACACCTTCACTAAGCACTACAAACTGGGCATTGCCTCTAGAGCCAGAGCAGGATTTGCCAGAGCCATCCTTCATGGGTTTGTGGAAAGTGCCTCTGGTCCTCCACCCCTCTCTTAGGACAGGAGCATTTGCACTCTCCCTGATGTTATGGATACAGCAACATATGAATAGAAGGACATAGTATTGTTGTGTAAGAACTTACCAGAACTTTAAATGTCCTTCACTTCTGTATGCTGCTGTATAGTTTCCCACCCAGCCTCCCCCCCTACACTTGCCTGACTCCTGCAGTAACCCACTCCACAGCGGTGATTCCGGCGGCATTCAGTTCTGAAGTGGTTGCTTGCTGACTTCTGCTTTATATCCGACGTCCATTTATGACCGACGTCCTCAAGAAAGGGACACGGGACGTTGCACGCACCCTAGTGGTAGTATTTAACTTTTGTATAATGGTCGGATGTAAGAGTTCACCAGAGGCAAACTCACAGATGTTATAGATACAGCAGCATATAGAAGAGAAGGACATCTAGAGTTATGGTAAATTCTTACACAACAATACTTTCTGCATAATCAGACTAGGATGCCAATGTCCAGATTATCTGTATCCCTGCTTTTGAGCCCTCTGTCCGTTTGTTCACTGGAACAGATAAACTATGATAAGGAAGTTTTTTCTTATTTTCCATATGTA
The DNA here is from genome assembly GCF_019279795.1 of Protopterus annectens. Taxonomy (NCBI): domain Eukaryota; kingdom Metazoa; phylum Chordata; order Ceratodontiformes; family Protopteridae; genus Protopterus; species Protopterus annectens. The sequence goes on from NC_056738.1 coordinate 132,955,080, forward strand.
AAAAATAAATAGGAGCACAACACTTAGTTTCTTTCTGATATGTGCACCATCCCACCTTATTAAACTGGTACCAATCACATAAATTCCTGAATGACAAACACTGTCTCACTTGAGTGTATTATCTCCAAGCACTGCATTCAGGAAATACTAAGCACATGGATTAAATCCGCATCTGTAGTCGTCATGCAGTTTGACTAGCCAATATCTGTAAAGTAAATGGATGTCATTCTGTCAGCTGCTTTTTGCATAGTAAGATTACACAATATATGGGAGCAGCGTGAAACATGTTACTTTGTCTTTTTTGTTATATTTAGGATGGTGATGTCCTTCAAGAATGCAACTGCAGTCCTAACATGTGGGTTGTCCTGCCTCAGGCAGCCCTCGGTCGGCCGGATTCCAAAGTCTGGGTCCGACGTCGGCTGATGTCGCATTTCTCTCCGACGTCAGAGCGGCTGGAGTACATAAGCATCAGCCGACGCCATTTTCTTCAGTCTTTCTTGCCGCGCGGTGCCCGAAGCAGAAGCAGTTCGCAAGTGCCGGTCGGTCAGCTCCTGTATTCTTCGATTCCGAAGTCATCAAAAAAGCTAATTACCCCGTTGGGGACCTTTTCTTGCCTCAGCCGATGTCAGAAATTACTGAAAAAGTTAACAATTGTCTTTTTTGTGGTAAACAAATACCTCATAAGGATTTCCACTCTTACTGTCTCCCTTGCCTGGGCCCAGACCACGATGTCTCGGCCTGTGTAGCCTGTGCTCGCTTCAACAAGCGCACTCTCAGGCGCCGGGCGGAGTTCGCTGAAGATTTTTTCGGCGATAAATTTGCTTACACCATGCCGTCGGATCTTCCGACATCGCAAACTCCCAAAAAGCGAAAAGACCGGGACTGACATCCTCGACCCGCGTCTACCACCGACTCCACGCCAAAACCTAGCGCAAGTGCTCCGGTTCCCTCTGAGACGGTCTCTCCACCACTCCGAACCGAAGACACCGCATTACCGACGACTCCGATTCCAGATATTACTCCGACGCCAGTTATAGACTTTCCTCTGGATACCGAAACCGAGGAAATGCCCGAGACCATTGCTGTAGACAAGGTCACTCCTGCACGTGGAGCTGCCAGGCCTCCTATGGCCATGTCTATTAAGGCCTACACTAGGGCTAAGGCAGCCAGCAAAACAAAGCATATTGCTTCCAAATCCTTACCTCAGCCGACTCCAGAGACACAAATTATGTCCATGGCTGCTGATTTAATTTCCATGATCAGAGGTTCACAGGCCCATCCTGAGAGAGCATCCCAGCCTCCTCCTGATAAAAGGCCCCGGGTTGAACCCTCTGACCCTTCTCCTTCAGATGAAGACTCTGAGGGCTCTGTCCACTCTGATAGCCAGGAAGAGCTTTTCCAGACCTATGAGGACTCGGATGCAGAATATTCCATACCTTCGGCCTCCTCTCCTGAGGATATTTCTTTTGGGGAAGTTCTGCACACCATGAGGGAACATTTCAAGTGGCAGGGTCAGGAATATTCTGATTCTAGGAAACGCCTTAGGACTTTCCTTAAGAAGCCTCAGCACAGGCCCTTAGCTATTCCTCCTGTACTTGATGTTCTGGATGATTTGTATTCTGATTCTAGTGCTACCCCTGATTCTCTTCCTCCTGCTCCAGCGAAGCCAGACAGGTATTACAGGGTCCCAGAAACTCATTCCCATTTATTCAGGGCCCATACTGCTGATTTGGAAACTATTTCACAGGGGCCTAAAGGAGTTTCAGCCTCCACCTCAAAAATCCTTTGCCCTCCAACAGGGAAGCAAGGTCATTAGAGAGATGGGGTAAAAGGTTTGCACATCCACTACCTTATCTATGAGAGCTTTAAATTGCCTTTTTCATATGTTCCAATATCAGGATTATCTCTTAGAAGATTTACAAAAAACATTAGCTTCTCCTGATCCTTTAGACAGGAAGACGTTGCAGGAAGCTGTACATAACACTCAGCAAGTAAGCAATCACTTCCTGCAGTGTGGATATGATGCACTGGAAGCTTCATGTAGGGCAGCTATGACAGGGGCAGTGATGCGTAGACATGCTTGGTTAAAGGATCAACCTCTACCAGATCATGTAAAAGCAAAACTTCTGGATGCACCTTTGGAAAAGAACAAGCTTTTTGGTGCAAATGCTAAGGATGTGTTAAAGACCATCGAAGAAAAGCAAAATCAGTTCAGACTGTGAAAGATTTCCTCCAGGTTCAACCCCCCAGATTCAGTAGGAATTGGCCTTCAAAAAACTGGTCCTTTCCTAACCCAGAAAAGTTTCAAAGGGGTAAGAACAGACGTGGCCGAGGAAGAGGCCAATACAGAGGCCCTTACAGGGGACGACAATGGCAGCCAGGAAACCAAAGAAGTGACCCAGGGGTTTCACCTGCCCAACAACCACAAACTCAATGACTTTCCACTACTACCGCCTACCAGGGAACAACTAGAAGCTCCCTTGGGCGGGAAATTATCTCTGTTTGCAGAAAACTGGCACAGACTGACAAAGGACAAATGGATTTTGGACATTATAGACCGAGGGTACAGGTTTCATTTTCATACCTTACCAAGAAAACAAGGCATGCCAAATCTACCACAACATCAAAGGGCAGAGGCTATCAAGCAAATCACTCTGCTGACTCGAATAAAAGCAATAGAAAGAGTTCCACAACAAGAACAAGAACAGGGGTTTTACTCAAGACTGTTCCTTGTTCCAAGAAAAGAATCTCAATGGAGACCAATACTGGACTTGTCCGCATTGAACACCTTTCTCATAGTACCAAAGTTCAAAATGCTGACTCTACAGCAACTCCTTCCCATGCTGGGCAAGGAGTCATGGCTGATTACTCTGGACCTCAAGGAGGCATACCTGTATGTCCCTATCAGACACAGCTGCAGAAGATACCTCAGATTTCTTGCAGGGCCAGAGCATTATCAGTTCTCAGCATTGCCATTTGGCTTATCTACTGCGCCCAGAGTATTTACAAAATGCCTGGCTTCAGTAATTGCGCATTGCAGGCTCCAGGGTATACAAATTTACCCGTACCTGGATGACTGCCTCATACAAGCGGACGACAAATTGATGTTGACAAAAAACCTGGATTATGTCATACGATTACTTCAAGCTCTGGGATACACAGTCAACTTCCAAAAGTCAAGACTGCAGCCATCCCAGCAAATAATCTTCTTAGGAGCCAAACTAGACACAGCCTCTCAGATGGCTTACCTGACAGAAGACAAGCAAGAGAAGTTAACTCAATACTTCAAAGGTTTAGCAAAACTCACCCAGATGACTGCAAGGAGATTCCTACAGGCCCTGGGTTACATGGCATCCTGCATTCTACTGGTTCCATTAGCAAAACTACACATGAGAAAGCTTCAATGGTACCTAAAAAGCATTTGGTCTCAACACAGCAACAACTTGGAGACAATCATACCACTCATTCCATGCATACAAAAGGAATTCCTATGGTGGGCCTCGGTGAGCCAGGAAAACACAGGTATGTCATACAAAAAACCACAGATAACACAGACCATGACTACAGACGCCTCAGACCTTGGATGGGAGGCGCACATGGAAGGCAGGTGTATACAAGGACAATGGTCTCCAAAGGAAACACATCTGCATATAAACCAAAAGGAAATGCTGGCAGTAATGCATGCTATTGAGGCTTTTCAACACCAACTCCAGCAAGGCCATTTAATGATATGGACAGACAACACCACTGTGATGTGGTACATAAACAAGCAGGGGGGGCACCCACTCTTACCCCCTTTGCAGACTGACAATGCAGCTTTGGGAGAAATCACTGAGTCTAAACATCCAGTTACAATCCCAGTTTGTTCCAGGAAAAGACAATGTGTTGGCGGACAGCCTAAGCAGGAATTTCACAGATCCACACGAGTGGAGGTTACATCCGAAGGCTTTCAGACAACTCACTTCGACATGGGGCAAGCCAGAAGTGGACCTATTTGCCTCTCACCTCAATGATCTTCTACCAAAATTTTGCACAAGGACATACCATCCAAAGGCTTGGAAAATAGATGCCCTTTCATTCAACTGGAACTCCCTAGCAATCTATGCATTCCCACCTCTGCCACTGATGACCTCAGTATTACTAAAGATCAAAGCAGAGAAGCCCAAGGGAATCATAATAGCTCCAGATTGGCCAAGACAACACTGGTACCCACTACTACAGAGCATATGTCACACCAGGAGGTGGGCCCTCCCTCAGTGGCCTCTACATTTGACTCAACACAATTTCGAAACAGTGCATCCAAACCTTCAGACACTGCAGCTAACAGCCTGGGAGATCCCATAAATAACTTCAGCTTATCTCTCTCCAAGGAAGTTCAGCGGATACTAACAGAGGCTCGAAGACCATCCACCAGAAAGGTTTACTTAGCAAAGTGGAAAAGATTCAGCAATTGGAATACCAGCAAGGGACATGATGCATCATTACTGAACATCTCACTCATCTTGGAATATTTGGCAGATATGTTGCAGAGCGGCCTCTCATATTCTTCAATAAAGATACATGCATCTGCTATTTCAGCCAGATGCAACACTGATCCTCCTGTTTTCTCTCACCCCTTACTAAGACAATTCCTCAGGGGAATCAAGAACATTAAGCCACCAAGAAAGGCCCCAGTGCCAGCCTGGGACCTCAATTTTGTCTTAGAAAAACTGACTCTACCTCCTTTTGAGCCAGCAGCTTCAGTTGACTTGCAATTTCTCTCATGGAAAACAGCTTTCCTGTTGGCAATTACCTCAGCAAGAAGGGTTTCGGAGCTACAGGCCCTAATGGCAATACCACCCTTTATTATTTTCCACAGAGACAGGGTTTCATTAAGGACCAACCCTACTTTTATGCCAAAGGTGGTATCTAGGGTTTCTCTAAATCAAGCCATTCATCTGCCTGCTTTCTTCCCCAATCCTGCGAATAAGGGGAAAGACTTTTGCATACCTTGGACATTCATAGACAACTTCGATACTACCTGGACAGAACCAAGGCCAGTAGGAAGTCTGAACAGCTTTTTGTAGCTTACGCCCCTGCAGTCCAAGGAAAAGCAATTTCAAAACAGACTATTTCTAAATGGATTGGACATTGCATCAGATTCTGTTATTCCTTTCATGGGAAGACTGTTCCAGCCTATGTCAGACCACATTCCACCAGAGCTACAGCCACCTCTACAGCATTTTTAAGAGGGGTGCCTACAAAGGACATTCTAGAAGCTGCTACATGGAGCTCCGTGCATACATTCTCCAAACACTACAACCTCCCTCTATATTCCAGATCCAGAGCAGGCTTTGCTTCGGCAGTCCTGCAGGGTTTGATTGCCACACCATCTCTCCTAGAGCATACCTCCTCCCCCAGCTAAGCTATGGTATTCTACCCACATGTTATGACTGCAGTTGCATTCTTGAAGGACATAGTACAGTTTTGTACCTACCATAAATGTAGATGTCCGATAGACATGCAACTGCAGTCGGGTTTCCCTCCCTCCATACCCCTCTATGCCTAGGGTCCACTCCTATCCCCCTTACTCTTAGCTGGGGATATCTGTGATGGTGTATTTGTTTTATTGCTCATATATTTGTTTGGAATCCTGTTTTTGTCTTCCAATTTGATTACAGCCTTCCTTGGAGGGCACCTGGCATCTGGGGCAAGAAACACTGAAGAAAATGGTGTCGGCTGATGCTTATGTACTCCAGCCGCTCTGACGTCGGAGAGAAATGTGACATCAGCCGACGTCAGACCCAGACTTTGGAATCCGGCCGACCGAGGGCTGCCTGAGGCAGGACAACCCACATGTTATGACTGCAGTTGCATGTCTATCGGACAGCTACATTTATGGTAGGTACAAAACTGTACTTTCTCATATGTATAACTGCCCAGTGTGTACCTTTTCTTTTCAAACTCAATGGTTTTCTCATTTTTTTCTTACAGGCTTGTTGCACACCTACACAGACTTGTATTGACTATCTGTCTCTCTTTTTGGCTTTGAGGAAGTTGAGTTATCCGTGAAAGGTTACTAAATTGAAAAGCAAAACTCTAATGTGCATGCATTTTAAAGATGAAATCACTTGCCAGAGACTGCTGTCTTAACTTAGTCAAAATATTCTCAATGAGCAGGAATGCTGTAATTGAAAGATGTAGTGAAATGTTTCAGGCATTAGATATGCAAGAAACCATAGGGCTGCATCTCTAACATGAACATCTTTACTCTGTGTGTTCATTGTTTCTTGTGCAGTTTAAGTTGTACTGACACAAGACACCCAAATAGTACTTTAATAAATAAGTAGCATATGTTTGCTTCTGAGTCAGGGAGAGCAAAGGGCGCTATTAAACTGGACAATTAAGAAGTGTCTGAACTAAATAAAAATTAGTCATAGAGGATACAGTGCCTTACTCAGTCCAAAATGACAAAACATGCCACTGTGCAGACCCTGCAGTATTTTTCCTCCGATGAAACAGGATGCCAGTGGCTATGCTCAGTAGTGTGTACATGCAGACTGTACATGATTGGTTTGTATGTGAGAAGCTAAAGCTGTCATTATTTAATGGTAGAGCATAATCATTTTCTAAAAAGTAGTACTTTTCCCTTAAAAAGCTGCCAGCAAGAAACTGTAGAAGCAGAATGCCTGTTATTTTGCTTGAACACTGTACTGGACTTTCGCAGTGGTGCAGCGGTAGCGTCGTTGCCTCACAGCAAGAGGTTCTCCCGTTCGATTCTCGGCTGGAGTGTGGGGAGTGCCTTCTGTGTGGAGTCTGCATGTCCTCCCTGTGGTTGGGTGGGCATTCGAAAGACATGCGTAAACGGGCATGCCTTCGTTGAAGGTTGAACGTTGAGCTGACACCTCGGTGTTCGTGAAAATCTACTGCCAATCATTAGTGGACCGGAGTTCCGCTGGCGACCCCTAATCGGGAAAATCTGAAAGACAACAACAACAACTGTACAGAACAGTTGTAGGGACAGGATGGCAATAGATACTCTAAAGTGGCCGACTAAAGCAGTGATACATTAGTCATAATGACAATCTTCATGTTATTCATTAACATATCCATTGATGATCTCTTTTGATTGTGTTGATAGTTACCATGTGAAATGGATTGATGAACTGTTTCAGTCAACCATATCCAAATGTTCACTGCTGTACTTACCAAACTAGCAAATCATATAGATCTTTTCATAAATTTGCATAAATCCTAAATTATGTTTAAGCAGCGTGTTGTGGTTGTACATTGTCAGTGTCTGCAAACAAAAGATTAACTTAAGCATTTCTCCATTTTATTCCAATCTTAACATAAATGTATTTAAAAAAAACTTCAGTGGATGTTTCACACAGGCATATAATCAAAATATGACTACATTTCACATATTAAATGTTTCTTTTTGCATTATTATTTTTCGAAATTAAGAAAAAAAGAATTCAGTCAAAAAATCATCTGAGTATTGAATGCATCAGGAAAAATGCATACCCCCTGTGTTCGTATAGGAGAAGGTCTAACTAAAAAATCTAAGTTTTATTATGTTTGACATTTATTTTATTTTCTTCTTTGGAGTTCTACAGTTCTGATGTCTGGCCAGGGTACCAAAGCTTTAACCTTCTCTGGATCATACATCCAACTTATGACCTCAACTGTCAAACATAAAGGTATATTAACAGATATATGAGCATAAATACACAGGCTATCTCACCACCAGCTGAAACAAAGGTCTCACATCCATCAATCTCAACTTCGTGTGGTCATTTGTACCAATTACCTTCTCAGAGTCAGATAAGTGCCCCACTGGGGAACCTTTTCTAGACTGTTTTACTGTATTGTTGCTAGATGTCAGCTAGGAGGGGTAAGTGCGAGTGTGATAGGCAGATTCCCTACAAAGGCCTCTATACCCCAGTGCCTTTTCTGTCTAAGCACAGAACACAATTTTAGAGCTTGTTCTGTTTTCCAGTCCTTTATGCCAAAGACTTTGCATTCCCATTTATTTTCATTGAACACATTCTTGGAGATTCAATGACTGAAGCTTCTGGCCCACTAAAAGATGGTGGACCCTGCCACACCAGATGTACCTCCAGCTCATAAGAAAAAACTCAAGAGGCCTAGGCCTGACACTCTGTCTGCCCCTTCTGATTCTGATGTAACCACAGAGGTTACAAAACCAGTGGTACTGTTGACTCTCCCTCTATCATGCCCCAGCCAGAGGTCTGTATGGTGTCAGAAGCTCTCACATCCAAAAAGACTGTTACTGTAACTGAGAATGGGGAAGCACAAATCATTGTTTCAGAGGGACCCAAAGGCATCCCACAAATTTTAATTAGGAAAGAGATTCCCGAAAAACTAATTGAGTTACATCAGGGGTTGGAACCTCAGCAGTTGGTTCAAGTGGACATCATCCCAAAGAAAAAATGACAGTAACTAAGCATGTTTTCTCACCTTCTTTTTCTAGGGAGGAGGAGTGATAGATTTCTCTCAGGACTTGTTCAATGGCATTATTGCCCTTAAACCACCTTAATTTATAGGTCGTCCTCCACTCAACAAAAGGTTACAATGGAATAATCTTCAGAAAAGGAGGAGGACTCTGATTCCATTAACTATTCACTAGCCTACTCCTCTCAGATTTATTTTTCAGTTTTATTTTATTATGTTTGAAGTTTATTTTAGGAGTTCTACAATTTTTGCTTTAAAATCTGTTGAGCTTTGGTGTGTGGATTCATGATGATGCTCCTATTTTTCCACTGTCATCAGCTGAATGATCTAGGTAGTGCTGCACTTTAGACCTAGTAGATAGTCTTACTGTATCTGGCTAACGTATTTTAATTTTTCACTAAAATTTTACTTAATGAATTAGCTGCAGCTACATTCCATGTGTAATGTGGAGTTCTAGAGTTAAAAGGGAATTTCTTGAGTCTCCATCATAACAGTTCATGTATGGTGTTTTCTGTTACAATGACTATGATCCTCTACATTAAACTTTTTGTTGTTAAGAGTGGATGGGACTGTGGTAATGCAAGAAGTCCAACTATACTTCTGCTGCTTATAATCATATTTGTCCTTTAATAACGGGCTGATTTTTCACAGCTGTCGGTTCTCTGTCATCAGCCCTGATTTTAGTGCCTTTATTACAGAAAAAGCTTATGTAATCTTCAAAGGGGTGTGATGGTTTGAAATGCTTTTCTCCTGTGCCTGGCTCCTGGTTTTCCTGTTGTTTAACCACTGTTGCATGTTTCCCCTCAGAATGTTTATTGCAGATTTCAGTCTTAGTTTGTGAGACAGTGTAGATTTGGTGGGAGTGCTGTGTCTTTCATTTACATACTTTAAACCTGCATTATCTTAGTCCTCCAGTTTTTGCTTTTCTTATATCAGAATTACCTTACGATCTTTTATACAAGAGTTAAATATTCATCATATTGATCACTGCTGTATTTGCCTTAGCCCTATATGGGTTATATCCTGGCAAGGATATTGCAGCCAGCCATCTTCCAAAGCTTCATGGCACCTTCCACTTGCCAAAACTATTAGCTTGAGCTGAGCTGACTACAAAGACAGGTTTGGGCGTCAGGTCCTTGAGAGGTTTCCTCCCATTGACGAAAGTGATCCTGTGTTGGGCCTTTGAGGATTGACGTTCAGCTTGTGCTGTTCCTTTGCTGAGCAGATAAATTCCCTTTGGGGGGAAAAAAACTTCTACATTAAAAATGTATTGCTTCATTGTACTTTCCTGTTTAGGAAAGTAAATTTTTAGTGAGATGTTTGTGTACTTATTTAACTGTACTTATTTAAATGGGAGATCACTTTTTTTGCTGTCAATTTAAAAGTTGTTTAAAGTAGTTAAAAAAAATTGGGGGGAATTCAGTAAAGCCTACACAGACTTATTTTCTGTGTAGGCATGGTGCTTACATGGATGTAAGCAGAAGTGCAATCCAGTAAACAGAGCTGAGGGACTTGCACGAGTGTGCGAACATGTAAGTATCCATGGCATGCAAATCACCTCATAAGCAGGTGAAATGCATGCAAATGAGGGTGGTAGAGCGATCCAGAAAGCAGACAGGCAGTCCTGCAGACCCCATGTCAGTGTCTGTAACGTACATGGAAAAATTGTATGTACAGGATGTAAGAGTGTCAGAAATAGCACAGATATGTGCAAAACTATCCACTGTGTGTCCAAAACTGTATGGAAAATCATGTAAAATAATTAAATTTTTTTAATGCACTGGGTATGTTTGCACAGCATGCTGCCGTGCACAAACATGCCTTTATGGAAAAAAATATAAAAAAAGTGTAAAAAACAGAAATTGTGAGCATGTAACAGTAATGCATTATAGGACCCTGTGTGGAGTATGTACAGTGTTATACAGCTGTGTTTGCTAACGAGGCAGGGCCTGGAGCCATGTAGTTTCCAGGTTCTGTGCATGGATCTGTATGCATATGATTGGCTACCTATGATGCATTCCACCTGCCAAGTACATCATTAAGGGGTTTTAATGGTCCTAGTTTAAGTGAACAGCACAAATGGGTATCTCTGTGAGCAGATCCCATCCGTGTAGGCAGAGAACCGTGTTGGTGTCCACAGAAGAGGTAGCCGACAACTAAGGGTGGTGTGTCCGAGTGCTTGTAAGCCTATTGGAGCTCAGTCGTGCCTGTTTGAGAGGCATGCCACTGAGCTGAACAGGAGTGTGTGTACACTGACTGCTAAGATGTGTTTACTTCTGAGGCACGTGTTTTCACGGCACGCCACCATGCTGATCGAGACCTTCCATGGAGGTGTGTCTATAGACGTTAAGCTCTGTTTATCTTTCAGCAGGGGTTTGCCCAGTGCGCCGCAGTGCGCAGCAAGGAAGGCTGTCAAAAAAAAAAAATAGCTGAGAAAGTCAATGATATATTAATTACTGATGAGCCCTGTTTCACTTAAACTAGGACCATTAAAACCCCTTAATGATGTACTTGGCAGGTGGAATGCATCATAGGTAGCCAATCACACAGACTACACCTACAACAGAGCACTATAAAGTATGCATACACCCTATAATCTGATTTTTCTCCCATACTCTACACCACTGGAGTACAGACCTGGGAATTTTAACTAAGAGAATGTTAGGGGCTGCTGTAGGTCTTCTACATATGTATGTGCCATATGCTGAGGTCAGTGCAGCTGCTGCTGCTGCTGATGCTGACCATAGGTCTAGACTGAGAAGGAGAAGGGTGTTCAGGCCCAGGGTAACCTACTAGGAGCTACATGAGCTGGAGATTGTAGAGCACTACAGGTTGGACAGGGACATACTGCAAGAACTCACTGAGCTCTGCTGACCTCAACTCAGACCCAGAGCCAACAGAGGGGAACCCATCCCAGTGGAAACAAAGGTATGTGTAGCTCTCAGGATACTAGCTACAGGTACTTTCCAAAGACCAACTGGGGACATAAGGGTCAGACTGGAGTACAGGTAGCTCTGGCCTGGAGTCACCTTGCAAGTACTGACAGTCACACTGGGCATGCTCCTACACTTGGCTAACATGAGCCCAAGTCTGTTTTCTCTACCGCCCAAAGATCTGTTATGTGGAAATATGTCTGTACATACTTACAGGTATGTATGCATATATGTCTCTCCCTATCCTTATCATGCTTAATTAGTGTATTTATTAGTATGTGGGACACACACACACACACACACACACACACACATATATATATATATATATATATATATATATATATATATATATATAGATAGATAAGATGTATATATAGCTATATAAAGTACAATGATACATAGACTCTCCACATGTACACACACAACATTTAAGGAGACATCCCTGTTATATACATTTATATAGATATGGGTGGGGATGTACAAATGTCCTCACATACCCCGGAATGCTGGAGTTATCTGCACTTACACATCACAACAGTTGTCCAATGGAACCAGACCAAGGCCGCAACAGTACAAAATCCACTCAACCACAGACCCCTGTGCCTGCGGACTGTCACCCTGTAGACAGACACAGGTACGCAGGTGGTATAATGTACAATGGGTGCAATGCATGCCTTGGACAGGCCATATTGTCCCTGGCCACATGTCCACCTACCAAAATGCAAACAGCCACATATGACCAGATTGGTAAGTATACACACATAGGGATATTACCAGGTATCCCACCCCTAGGACACTAGATACAATAACAGTACCAAGCAGTATCACTCTGCAGGCCACACATGTAGTCTAACACAAGGCCACTTTGTGTACTCCACAAGTACTGTGCCTGCATCAACATATACAACAGACATAACCTGTGTCGTGTACAATAAGTACTGTGAGCTGTAGTATGTAATATTAGATAGGAGTTATAATCTCACATCATCCAACTGTGTATCAGTATATTCCCACACAGCACTATGGACATGCCCATATGGACTATCTCCGTGCAGTGGTATGCATTTTATGGCCCTGTGACTCTCTGCTGGCCTCTAAATTCCATCCTCTACAAGGCCTGCCGATGTCATCCACCTTAAGAGCACTGGGTGACTGTCTAATAACAGATAAACTATGTGGTGCATGCAATAAGTACTGCAAGCTATAGTGGGTATTCCTAGATAGGTAAGGGGTCTAACCTCACATCATCCAACTCTATGCATGTGTGTATGTGTGTGCATCAATATCTGCCATCACAGCACTATGGACATGCCCACATGGGTATCTCTGTGCAATGGTATGCATTTTATGGCGCTGTAATTGGCTGCTGGCCTCTAAATTCCATTCTCTACAAGGACTGCTGTCATCCACCTTAAGAGCACTGGCTGACAGTCCAATATCAGATAAACTCCGTGGCACATGCGATAAGTACTGCAAGCTGTAGTGTGCAACCGTAGATAGGTAGGGGTTCTAATCTCACATCATCCAACTTGTATATGTATGTAAATCTGTGTGTGTGAATGTATGTACATATATCCCCTAGTGGCACTACAGACATGCCCATCTGACTTACCTCTGTGCAATGGTTATGCATTTTAAGGCCATGTGACTAGCTGCTGGCCTCAACATTGGCCTCCTTTACAAGTCCTGTTGATGTCATCCAACAAGAGCACTGACTGACACTCTGATATCACATGCAGCACAGAATTTATCTTATAAGTACTGCAAGCTGTAGTGTGTATTACTAGATAGGTTCAGATTCTAATCTCACAGCATCCAACTTGTGTATGTGTGTGTGTGTAAATATATCCCCTTGCAGCACTAGAGACATGCCCATCTGGCCTATCTCTGTGCAATAGTTATGCGTTTTATGACCCTGTATGTAGCCACTGGCCCTAAATTGCCCTCATCTACATAAGCATAATTAATGTCTGCCACCATCTAGATTTGTACCTGCAGAATACCCAGGTGACATATATCAAGCGTAGCAGACCTTGTCACAGGGTATGAAAGCATGATGACACTGACCGTCACCATTGTTCCTGACACACTGTTCTACACACATGCACCTAGAGATCCATGCACATATACTGACATACCTTGCTGATGTCATATTTCTGCTGTGCTGCCTTGCCATCCTGTGCTGCTGTATTGCTGCCATGTGTCCATAGGTTCATAGGTTGGTACTAGGCTATTGTCCCTAGGGCCTATGCAAGCCTAGCCATAACAACTCCCTGGATATTTCTTCCCACGATATTTACTTCTCCAGGCCCCTGTCTAGCAGGGCGACTGACATGATCCCCGGGGTGAATTTCCTATCTCCCATCCAATCATCAAGGTTCCTTTTGAAGAGGGCCAAAGAGGCGCTCTGCTTGATATGTATGGGCAGTCTATTCCAGAGTATGGGGAGTCTCTGGGTCAGGAACCTATCCCTCCAGCATGTTTTGTTCATTGTGATGACAAGGTTTAGATCCCTGGAGCATGTGACTCTGAGGGATTGGGATTTCTTTAAGTGGAGCATGTCCAACAGCTCAGGGTTTGACATGGCCTTGTATGTTAAGCAGAGATCGCCTCTCAGTAGATGATATGCCACAGAGTATAGCTGGAGTTTGTTTAGATGGTCAGTATATGGCATCTGCTTTAGGCATGTGATTCTTTTAATGAGGTATTTCTGTGGACTTTCAAGCTGTTGCAGATGTCTTGTGAGGTAGATACCAAACGGGGCATTATACTCTATAATGGGTGTAATGAGGGATGAGTACAGTAGGACAATGACCTCCTTTTTACTGGATGAAAAGCCCTTAGTGATGAGGTGTGCCACATAGAAGGATTTCCTGACTGTTGTGGCAATGTGGTTATCGAAAGTGAGACCACTGTCCACAAGTCTCTCATCACACTTTCGATGTTTAGTGTCCTGCCACCTATGTGGTAAGTCATGGGTACATGTTTTTTTCCAAAGGGGATAACTATACATTTCTTGGCATTAAGCTTGAGCCCATGGCTCTGGCACCAGACATCTGTTTCTGTAAGGCCCTTTTGTAGAATATCCACATCATTTGGGGATTCAATAATGGCTCCCAATTTGCAGTCATCTGCAAACTTTGTTAGCCAGAGTCCCTTAGTGTTGGCCTGTACTTCAGAGAAGCAGATGCCAAACAAGAGTTGTCTCAGTACTGAACCCTGAGGTACTCCACTTGTCACTTGTCTGGAGCTGGATTTGGAGTCAGCTACTGTTACTGTCTGGGTTCTGTCAGTAAGCCAGTTAGCAACCCATTGAGTGACGTAGGGATTTATGCCCAGCTTAGTAAGGTTATCTATGATTCCAGAGTGGGGGATGGTGTCAAAGGCCTTGGCGAGGTCCAGATAGGCTGTGTGGACTTCCTTACCCTGGTCCACAGCTCTGGAGACTGATTCAAAGAAGTCAATCAGATTCAGGAGACAAGATCGGCCCTTCACAAACCCAAACTGGGTGGGGTCTAGTGTTTGAAGGTTGCTAATGTCTTTGTTTAAAAGTTCCATGATAATGCGTTCCATGCCCTTGCAAATCAGGCTTGTCAGACTGATGAGACGGTAGTTCCCAGGATCCAAGGTGGATCCTCCCTTGTGGAGCAGGATAACTGTAGCTGTGCGCCACTCAGTGGCACGAAGCCTGAGGTGAGGCTATGATTAAACATCACACTTAGGTGAGGTGCCAGTTCATTTTGTAGTTCATGTAGTACACAGCCTGGGATGTCATCTGGTCCCATGGATGCTGCATTCTTAGCTTTGGAGAGTGCAGTTTCTACCTGTGTGGCTGTGATTATCGGAATTTGGCAGTCTTTTGGTATTGAGATGGGCCCTTTAGGGGGTGAGAGTGGGGTGAAGTTGGCACTAAATCGATCTGCCAGGATATTGGCAATATCCTTGGGATCAGTATATTTAATGCCATTCTGTTGTAACTCAGAGCAGATCTGAGCATTGCCATTTAGATTCTTGACATAACTATAGAATGCCTTGTGGTTGTCTTTGGAATCTTTGGCAATTTTATTTTTGTAACTAGCTTTTGAGGATTTCATGAGGGATCTCAGCTTCTTACTGAGGCTGGTGAGGGAGTTTTTTGCATCCTGGGATTTTCCTCTTTTTTGCAACAGTTTCTTCCTTCTGTTGTATAGTTTGTTTATAGCAGGGGACCACCAGATTGGCTTCCTTTTTTTGGAGAAGAGCATCTTGGTTCTATTTGGGATGGCATGATTCATGCACAAGTGGATGTGCTCGTACAGTGCCTTAGTGTAGGATTCCGCAGTCGAACTTCCAGATCCCGTCTGCGTGGGTGTTGTGAAGTTTGTCACTTCTGACTTAAGCAGCTTGAAGTTGGCTTTCGAGAAGTTTTTTAAGGAGGTTTCCTTACTGGGGGGTGGGGGTGGGATGTGGATGTCAAGGGTGATTTGCTTATGGTCAATCCTGACCAATGAGGGGGTGACCACTGGTGTGCAGCATCTATCTCCCATGTTGGTAATGACCAGGTCTAGGATATTGGAGCCCCTGGTGGGACAATGGATTAGTTGATCCAGAGCATTGGAATTTATGAATTCCAAGAACTGTTGGGAAAAGGAGTTGGTACCTGAGTAGTTTTCCCAATTAATGGCAGGGTAGTTGAAATCACCCAGTATTAGGGTGTTTGGTTGTATCTTAATATTTTCCAGTATGTTTAGAAAGGTATAGTGAGAATCTTGGGGCATGGATGGGGATCTGTAGCAAGCTACAATTTGTATTGCAGTCTTACCTAGTGTTAGTTGCACCTGGAGAATTTCAGATGCATTGTGTTGGGCAACTAGCCTGAAGGTGTGACTATCCTTGGTGAATATGGACACTCCTCCAACTTTAGTGTTTTGGTCCTGGTTTTGTGGCCGAAAAGTGTGGTAAGAATTGTAGCCTGGTATTGCAGGGGTGCTCTCTGGAGCCTTGAACCAGGTCTCAGTTACTGCACAGATATCGATGTTCTCCATTTTTAGGAGTGCCTCGAGAGTGCATTTTGAGGTTTAGACTTCTAGCATTGAGTAGCATTACCTTCAGATTTTGCCTGCTTCTATTTGTTATGGTGGTGGTTTTATCATTTGAACCTTGCCTAAAAAAGGCACTATAGGGGTGGCAAGAGATTTAGCCAGTAACCTGAATCCCAGGGGTGACAGGTGCAGACCATCTCTGGCAAAGCATCGTGGTTTGTCGATCATGTCCTCCCAGGCAGACAAATACTGGATCCCCTTTGAATGTCACCAGAAGCTTAGCCAATTGTTGAAGTCAATCATTTTGTCCTTATACTGTGGTATCATTCTTGGTGAAGTTTAACCGCTAAGAGCTTTAGCCAGTAACCTGAATCCCAGGGGGTGACAGGTGCAGACCATCTCTGGCAAAGCATCGTGGTTTGTCGATCATGTATTCCCAGGTAAATACTGGATCCCCTTTGAATGACACCAGAAGCTTAGCCAATTGTTGAAGTCAATCATTTTGTCCTTATACTGTGGTATCATTCTTGGCGAAGTTTAACCGCTCAGACTCCTGGGACAAAAACATACACAGGTCTGTGACACACCTGTCATTCTGTCACACTACCGTCAGTGAACCATCAGGCACGAAGGATACACAAAAGTTTGATGTGTAGTCATGACACATACCAGCAGACAGTACCTCTTGTGGCCCACAACTGCCATGGCATAACACTACTGCACTACACAAGCACATGTGAAGTAACATAGTCACCCTGTGCATCAGACACATATTTGCAAGTCCCTGCATCAATGGCACAGATGGCAGGGATGTGGCACAGTTCTCACATGAATAGGCTGTGATGTGGGGGCTGCCAGAGGCCTAGGCTGTGCCAAACAGTTGACAGCATGTGTGTGAGTCAGGAAGGGGTGCTGATTAGATGGGCCATGGAGAGGTGCCATGTGTGTGTGGTGGTGTGTGTGTGCATGTATGCAGTCAAGACCATTGCTAGCCCTACACATGTATGCTGGACAGCTGTGGACTGTACATAGTAGAATGGGCAGATGTTCTTCATCTCACATTGCTGCAGTCCTTACACTTGGGTAGTCCGCTGTCCTCGGTCGGCCCGAATATCAAAGTATAAGGCTGACGTTGGTCAAGGCGCATTTGACTGACATCAGGATGTCAGGGTACAAATGCGCATGACCGACGTCATATCCTCAGTCTTTTTTGCCGCATGGTCCGATGCAGAAGCAGTATTGCAAGTGCTGGTTGGCGTTCTGAAATTTTTCGTTTTCGGAGTTTCAGACCGAGTCAAAGTTGGCTAAGTACCCCGTTGGGGAATATTTTAGTTTTTTCTTGCCTCAGTGGTTTACCGGATGTCAGAAAAAGTGAATAATTGTATTTCTTGTGGGAAACAGATACGCATAGAGACTATCATACTTTGTGTATTCCTTGTTTAGGGCCTGGTAGCGACGTTGTTGGGTGTCGCTCTTGTGCTAGATTTAATAAGCGCACTATAAAGAGGAGATTAGATTGTGCCAGGTTAGTCTTTGGGAAGCGGTGCAATTATAAAATGCCGTTGGATGCTCCGGCCCGCTTCTTCAAGAAGCGCAAGGACAAAGCAGTGAAGCCTAGGCTAGAAGAACCGTCCGTGCGGACGCCGGTTCTTTAGAGGTGTCGGTGGAGCTGGTGGTTCCACAGGAGGTTTCTTTGGGATCCCAGGGAGAGACCTTGTTATTGCAGGATGTGGCCTCTCAGGAGGCAGGTCAGGGTGATGGGGCTTCTCAGGTTACTATACTCCCTCCTGCCTAGGGTGGTTAGGCCCTCTCCTTCTGTTTCCAAGGCTTCTCCTAGAGGCAGGCCAGGTTTAGCTTCAGTTGGTGTCATTAGTTCTTCTGGAACTGTGCCCAAGAAGCATATGCTTAAAATGGCAGAAGATTTGATTACTCTGATTAGGGGTTCTTTGCCCCTTCCTGATAAGAGACCTAGGGTGGAGCCTGAGCTAGGGAGTTTTGAGCAGGCTTCGATGTTTCAGAGTCTTGACTGAAGACTTGCAGGAGTACTCTCCTTATTCTGATTCTGATGTGGATGATTTTACTCCTTCTGCTTCTCCTCCTGAGGATTTTTCTTTTTCAGAAACTCTTCATTCCATGAGGGAGCATTTTAAGTGGGAAGGTCAGGACTTCTCTGATTCCAGGAAAAGGCTTAGGGAATTTTGTTTTACCCCAGCATAGGCCTTTGGCTATACCTCCTGTTTTGGATGTAGTGGAAGATGTTTTACAGAGGCTTCTCTTAATCCTGATTCTTTGCCTCCTGCTCCTGTTAAACCGGATAGGTATTACAGGGTGCCTGAAGTTCATAAGTATCTTTTAAGAGTCCTAGGGCAGACCCAGAAACTGTTAGCCAGGGGCCTAAAGGTGTTAAGGCTTCTGTTGTCAAGAATCCGGTTCCTGCGGATAAAGAAGCCAGGGCCTTGGATAGATGGGGAAAGAAAGTTTATACTTCTTCCACTTTAGCTATGAGGGCTTTGAATTGCCAGTTTCACATGTTAAAATACCAAAACTATCTCCTTTCACAGTTGAAGTCTAAGGTTGATGCTCTGGCGGAAGGTATTGATTGTAAAGAGTTACAAGATTTAGTACATGTTTCTGAACAAGTGGGTAAGCATTCTTTGCAATGTGGTTTTGATGCTGTACAGGCCTCGTCTAGGGTGGCTGCCACTGGGTCAGTTCTTCGCAGGCACGCCTGGCTGAGGGATCAAAATTTATCTGACCATGTTAAAACAAGGATTTTGGATGCTCCTTTACAATCTGATGTGTTGTTTGGTTCTCCTGTTGAGGCAGTTTTAAAGAAAATGGAGGACAAGGCTAAGTCTATGCAGACTGTTAAAGATTTTTTGCAGGTTCAGCCTCCAAAGTTTAGTAGAAATTGGCCTGCTAAAGGGTGGACGTATCCTTCTTATGATTCCCAGTCTAGGGGTAGATCTAGGCGTGGTAGGGGCAGAGCTCAGGGCTCTTTCAGGCCTAGAACAGGGAGTTCTCCTGCACAGTCTTCAGGTGAGGGCAGGGGTCAGTCCTTTCGTAAACAGACCCAATGACCTACCTTTTCAGCTGCCAGAGCCTTCTCGTCTGGCAGCACCTTTGGGAGGAAGGTTGGCACTTTTCAAAGAAAATTGGAGTTTAATTACCCAAGACAGATGGGTATTGGATATCATACACCAAGGTTACAGGTTTTATTTCCATACCTTGCCTCCTTTCAGAGGCATGCCAGACGTTCCTCCTCAACAAAGAATAGAGGCTCACAAGCAAATTTCTCTGTTACTTCAACTAGGGGCCATACAGCCGGTCCCTATGCCAGAAGTGGGCCTAGGATTTTATTCTCGCCTGTTCCTAGTACCAAAGAAGGGGAACACGTGGAGACCAATTTTGGATTTATCTATCCTCAACACTTATCTGGACATTCCCAAGTTCAAAATGTTGGCGTTACAACAGCTTTTACCTCTGCTGGGCAAAGATCATTGGATGGTAACTTTGGATCTCAAGGAGGCTTACCTTCATGTTCCTATCAGACTAAGTTGCAGGAAGTATCTGCGTTTTCGAGCTGGGACTTCTCACTATCAGTTCTCTGCATTGCCCTTTGGCTTATCTACTGCCCAGAGTGTTCACGAAAGTTCTGGCTCCAGTGATAGCTTTCTTCAGGCTAAAAGGAATACAGATCTATCCTTATTTGGACGACTGCCTGATTCTGGCTCAAGGAAGGGAAGAGCTTCTTCATCATTTGGAATATGTGATAGCAGTGCTAAGATGCCTGGGGTATTCTGTGAACGAAATAAAGTCCAGTCTAGTACCCTCTCAGGACATGTGCTTTCTGGGTGTAAGACTGAATACAGCATCCCAGATGGCCTTTTTAACCCGGACAAACAAAAGAGTCCTTCCCTTTACTTCCATCAACTATCTCATCAGTCCGGGCTGACTGCAAGGACAGTCCTTCAAGCCTTAGGGTTCATGGCATCTTGTATTCTGGTGCTTCCCAATGCCAAACTGCATATGAGGAAGCTGCAATGGTATCTCAAAATGTATGGACACAGCACTGCCAGGATCTGGACACTGTCATTCAGATAATACCTTGCATTCAAAAGGAATTTTGTGGTGGGCTCAGGAATGTCACCTAAACAAGGGACTCTCTGTGACCCGGCCAGAGGCGAGTCAGATTTTAACGACAGATGCCTCAGACAAAGCTTGGGAGCTCATCTAAATGGAAAGTGGATACAAGACAAGTGGCCTGCCAGACTGCAACATCTACATATCAACCTGAAGGAGATGTTAGCAGTCCAGTTTGCATTAATAGCTTTCAAGGATTTACTTCTTCCAGGGCAGGTGTTGATTCTAACAGACAACACAACTGTCATGTGGTACATCAACAAGCAAGGGGGAACACATTCTTATCCTCTATGCAGGCAAGCAATGATTTTGTGGGAGACTGCTCTCAGTTTACAGCTCAATCTTCAGGCAAGGTTTCTGCCAGGAGCACAGAACTCTTTAGCAGATGTGTTGAGCAGGCAATTATGGATCCCCACGAGTGGAAATTGGATCCTCATGTATTTCAGAAATTGACAGTGTCATGGGGAACTCCAGACATAGATCTGTTCGCTTCTCCACTAAACCATCAGCTGCCAAAATTTTGCACGAAAAGGTTTCATCCCACAGCTTGGAAAGTGGATGCTCTTTCTTTCAATTGGAGCAATCTTCATGTGTATGCCTTTCCACCTCTGCCTCTCCTCCCAAAGGTACTTCTAAAGGTCAGACAGGACAAGCCAAGGATGATTTTAATAGCTCCAGATTGGCCTCGACAGCACTGGTACCCATTACTGAGAAGTCTGGTACGGAAGCCTCCATGGCCTTTGCCTTCGATTCCACACCTGTTGTCACAGGAGGACAGCCATTTGCTCAATGTCAAACTTCACTCTCTTCACCTAACAGCCTGGCATATTCTGTTTTGAACCATAGAGGGTCTCAACTTCCACAACAAGTTTTGAATGTGATTTTGGAAGCTAGAAGGCCTAGTACAAGGAAAGTGTACGCAGATAAATGGAAGAGATTTTTATGTTGGAGTGCAGCAAAGGATTTTGATGTTTCTGAGCCTAATTTAAGTGTGGCTCTTCAATATCTTACTGAGTTACTGGACAAAGGTTTGTCCTTCTCTTCTATTAAGGTTCATGCTGCAGCAATTTCAGCTCACTATGAATGTGACCCTCCTTTGTTTTCTCATCCTTTGTTCAAGCAATTTCTTAGAGGGGCAAAGAATATAAGACCCCCACGTAGAGCTCCTACTCCTGCTTGGGATCTCAATTTTGTGTTGGAGAAACTCACTCTACAACCTTTTGAGCCTGCAGCTACTTCTGAGTTGAAATATTTATCATGGAAGACTGCCTATTTGTTGGCCATTACCTCTGCAAGAAGGGTTTCTGAATTACAGGCCCTTATGGCGGTTGAGCCTTTCTTGATTTTCCATAAGGATAGGGTATCTTTGCGTACTAATCCTTCCTTTATGCCTAAGGTGGTTTCTAGTGTGGCTTTAAACCAAACTATTCATTTGCCTACTTTTATGCAAATCCCCAAAATCAAGGGGAAAAGATTTTGCACACTTTAGATGTACACAGGCAGTTGCGATATTATTTGGACAGAACTAAAGGGTTCAGGCAGTCTCAGCAGTTGTTTGTTTCTTTTGCTTTGAGTTCTCAGGGCAAGCCTGTGTCAAAACAAACTATTTCTAAGTGGATTGGGTTTTGCATTGCTTTCTGTTATTCCCATCATGGCAAGGAGATTCCGGCTGGGATTAGGCCTCATTCCACTAGGGCTACTGCCACTTGACAGCCTTTTGAGGGTGTGGCAACCAAGGATATTTTGGAGGCAGCTACTTGGAGTTCAGTGCATACTTTCTCTAGGCATTATCACCTGCCACTTTACTCTAAATCCAGGGCTGGTTTTGCCACTGCTGTTTTGCAGGGCATTTTGGCAGCTCCTGCTTCCTTGTAGTTTGGCCATCCTCCCTTACCTCTGCTTTGGGATTCTACCCAAGTGTAAGGACTGCAGCAATGTGAGATGAAGAACATAGTGCAGTTTTGTACCTACCATAAATGTAGATGTTCGAAGATCCACATTGCTGCAGTCCAATTTACCCTCCCTCCTTCCCCTCTGTAGTTAGAGGTGGTTGTGTGGGTTGGGTTGTAAATATTGTGTATATTGTATATATTGTACATATAATTAGTGCAAGGGTGGTTGGTTGTTTGTTTGCTGTCTTTTGGTTTTGACCTTTATTTTTAGGGTCTTCTGACATCTGGGGCAAGAAAAGACTGAGGATATGACGTCGGTCATGTGCATTTGTACCCTGACGTCCTGATGTCAGTCAAATGCGCCTTGACCGACGTCAGCCTTATACTTTGATATTCGGGCCGACCGAGGACAGCGGACTACCCAAGTGTAAGGACTGCAGCAATGTGGATCTTCGAACATATACATTTATGGTAGGTACAAAACTGTACTTTCACCAACTCTGGCCACGAACACCGGAACTGGCTCCTCCAGGAGTAGCATTGGCACCACCATGGCCAAGGTCCAATGTGGTGCTAGTACCTCATGGTGACTGCTGTCTGCTGTGCCCATATCCCCCACGGAACCACCTAGGACCATGTGCCCATGCCCTACCACATTGTGGTGTGGACAGCACACTTCTCCCTGTAGCACTGGAGGTACTGTCACTATGGGAGCGTGAGTGTGCATGACCACGTGGACTCTCAGCAGATGGTGTTGCTGGCCTATGTCCACGTGTCCAGTGCCCAACTTCAACCAGATATTCCAGCACAGATAATGTGCAGTTAACACAGACACTGTTTCAGCCCACCGTCTGTCCACTACATCAGTGAACCAATCCCAGATGTCACCAATGTGGTGGAGGCAGTCACAGATGTTAGACTGCGCTGCATCGATAACCTTAAGCATCCATCTGGCGTTAAGTTCAGAACTTGCCTTTGCCTCCATGACTGCCCGAAATATGCGGCGAGTGACCCATGATGTGACATCCATCACAAGTGGTAGAGGGACAGCAGTTTTCCTTTCAGCACCCCTGTCAATCTGCCTGTGTGGGACTTCGCCAACTCTCTGGCAGTGACCAATGTCTACACTCACTGACACCATAGTTGTCACACTGTCCTGTGCAATGTTGCCACCCTCTGACTGTTCAATATCTGTGGCCTCTGGGGACTGGGTATGTTTGGTCATACTGACTGTGTGCTGGGACAATGGGACAGATGATGGATGTCAACCTCTGGGACGGATTTAGTCCCCAACAACCCCACCTGTGCCTCACTACTGCCACCATCATCATCAGAGTCTGATGCGACACTGACTTCAGGTTGTGAGGGAAGACAGGCGCCAACCCCCCCCCCCCGTTCACCTGTGAGAAGCAAGACAAAAGTGGTGCATTACTACCTGCACTGTTGTATATGGCAATCCACACAGATTCATACAGATGAGGATCCACAACTGCATTACACATGCTGCATCTTCTCATATTGGCTCCCATGCACAACAGACAGACACACACCAACATACACAGATGAGTCAGGCCCTTTATAACATGCACTTCAGCTACATCTAATGTTGCCAGTACAATACACCTGTGAGGTATGCAATATGACTGTGTGTATGATAGAACTACACATAACACCCAGTACACCTATCTTTAGAGTATGTCAGTTGTAGTATCACTGCCTCAGGTATTTACCATCTCCCTATTGTGTTTGAACAGGCATCTTGGAGTAACTGCCTCATGTATAGCAAGCTGTGTAGTCGCTCATCACTATAAGTGAAAAAGTAAACATGTTAGTGTTTGTACAGATACACACCTGTGATTACCCAGTCTATGCACTGTAGTTAACTGACTCCCTCTTATCCGGTCTTGCTGGGACTGGACCATAGGCTGGATAAATGGCTGGTCAATCAGAAAGTTCATTCATAATAGCATTTATATGTTATAAATTAGCTAGAATAACAGGATTTGAGTTAGTATGCATTTTTCTAATGAATATGAACTCTAAAACTCAAATGTCTGTCATTATTTAGCCCAGAGGAGGTGAAAGTGTTATTGTTCTCTGCTGTCTTTTGCTAGGGCTATGGCAGAAATTTGATAGATGAGTAAAGAGGAGGCCGGTTAAAGAGAGACTGGATAAGAGGGGTCTACTGTACAAGTAGTGTACTCTGGCTAAGCACAACAGTTGTACATAGGGCAAACTGGCAGCCCTTAACTTTTTATGGTATATATGATCCATAAAATAACAGTATCACACTTAATAGGTACATGACAATGGGCTTTGGTCACACCTGAGGGACCTATGAAAAGGTGAGGAATAGTTATTGTCAGCATCACCAAATGCTGCAGCTCTACAAGGTAAATATACAATAGCTACTGTGATAATGGCTGTGTTGCTGACATTCTGAGTATGTGTGCACAACTGTGCATAAAACCCAAACCCCCCAATGCAATTAGAATTGACACCCGTGTACTGGTATGTACAGCCTGCCACAATGACCTATACAGTATTACACTGGGGAACACAGTAAGCTTACCTAGACGCTCCTCTTCTGTGGACACTGTGGCACCCACCTCCAGGATGTGTGGCGTGATGAATGCCTGAGAGCTGTTGGTTGAGCCTAGGTTCTCCAGGAATTCATCTGTGGCAGAGAATAGTTGTTCCATTGCAGGACCTCCACTGGTGGCAGCACAATCCCCTGGCAACAGCAGCTGCCCTTTGATGTGCACCATTCACCATATCTGTGGCCTGGTGTCAGACCTGCTCATAGGTCCTGTCCTGTTGGCCAATCTGATTAACCACCTGCATAAGGTCAGCCCACAAAGCTGCCTGCTGTTCATGATTACGCCAAGCCCTGCTAAGCAAGATGTGATGGTGGTGACTGAGGCCATCCAGTATTATGTCATTCTCTGCAGTTGTGAATGGTGGATGTATCCTGTGGTACATAGTTCCTGAAAGATAGTAAGAGGGGAACACATTACAGGACCAGATATGTACAGATCCTGCATGCCCATAATGGCCTGCACTATCCACTGTTCCCTCACACATCATATCCCACAGTCTGGAAATGCATCACATGTGTGGATATCACCAGGATAGTATCAATACTGGGTTATGTCCCAGTAAGAGTGGTCTCTGTCCCAGAAATTGTAGTTTATTGGCTGTTTGGGCAGTTTTTCCATCTCTTTCAACTTTTTGTATTAAAAGCCCGTGTTTGCACTTGTTTCCCACCTTTCCTGTAACTAGTCTAGTCCAGATACAGATTTGCTGTATCCAGGACTGTTTGTAAGCTTCTGAGCAGTACCAAAGTCTGATCTTTAATTTTTCCGTTAGATCTACTAGTTCCCCTCTCTCCTGCACCTTTACTAGGTTATTAGTCTAGCACTTTACCAGACTTCTTGTAGCAATTGTTGAAGTGCACAAAAGTGCTACCAGCACTAAACGTTCTACAAGGAAACAGCTCCAGTACTTATAATTAATGCCCACTGCTCCAGGCATGTCTAAAGGTCAGTTCCCTGTGCTTTCTCCTATTAATCTGGTGAACTTGGGCATCCTGAGGCAATGTAGCAACTGCCTCATGTACACTGACAACCCTCTCCTCTTACCTCCCAATACTCAGACTTGTTTGAGATCCACTTATATAGCCCAATTGGAAGCCACACACTCTCCAGCCAAGACTTCTATGGGACCTGACAATATCCTTGGATGTGTTCTACTTGAACTACAGTGTGAACTGGCACCACACCTGTGTGCACTGTTCAATCACAGCCTCGCCCCAGGTTTTTTCCCTACTGAATGTCACACTAATACAGTCATCCCTCTCCACAAAGGAGGAGCAACTACAGACCCTAGGAACTATCGCCTCATTAACCTGATGAGTCTGATATGCAAAGCTATGGAACGCATCACCATGGACCTAATAAACAAGAATATATGGAATCTCCAAACTCTGGATCCCAGACAGTTTGGTTTTGTGAAGGGTAGATCATGCTGCTCAACTTGGTCAACTTCTTTGAGTCAGTTGCCAGAGCTGTGGATGAAGGCAAGGTGGTTTATACAGCCTACCTTGATCTGGCTAAGGCCTTTGATGCTATTCCCCACTCAGGAATCCTAGAAAAACTCACTAAGTTAGGCGTCAACACCTATATAACTAGGCGGGTTGCAAACTGGCTCACAGGTAGAACCCACAGTGTGAAAGTAGCTGACAACAAGTCATACTGCTGACTAGTCATGAGTGGAGTCCCACAGGGTTCGGTCCTGGGTCCTCTCCTGTTCAGTATCTGCTTCCCTGAAGTCCAGAACAACATGAAGGGACTCTGGTTGACAAAGTTCACAGACAGTTGCAAGTTGGGAGATATTATTAACTCCCTGAGTGATGTTGACATCCTACACAAAGGCTTCACTGAGACCAATGACTGGTGTCAGAACTATGGCCTTAAGCTCAGTGCCAAAAAATGTGTCGTCATCCCCTTTGGGACAAATTCTGTTCCCATGAATTACGTCGATGGTAGTCCACTGAATACAGGAGGAGTTATAAGAGATCTGGGAACACAGGTTGACAGCAACATCTCTTTTGACCACCACTTTCCCACTGTGGTCAGAAAGTCCTATGTGGCACATCTCATTGCTAAGGGTTTTGCATCCAGAAAGAAAGGGGTCATTGTCTTCCTCTACTCTTCCCTCATTAGGCCAATCATTGAGTACAATGCCCCATTTGGCATGAATCTCACTAAATACCTGCAACAACTGGAGAGGCCGCAAAAGTACCTCACAGAGGATCCTAGGCCTTAAACATTTGTCCTATATGGACAGACTAAAAATACTCCAACTATTCTCTGTCTCATATCGCCTACTTAGAGGCGATCTCTGCTTGACTTACAGAGCCATGTCTGACCCAGCTTTGTTAGAAATGCTACATCTAAAGAAATCCCAATCCCTCCACATCACACGCTCCAGAGACCTGAACCTCATCACCACAATCAACAGAACATGCCGGAGGGACAGATTCATAACCCAGAGACTACCCATGCTATAGACTTCCCACACATGTCAAGCAGAGCATCTCACTGGCTGTCTTCAAGAGAAATCTTGATGAGTGGATGGGAAATAGAAAATTCACCCCAGGGATCACTCCAGTGGCTTTACTCAACAGAGGCACTGGGAACTAAGGTCGGGTGGCACAATGCCAGGGTAATTCTATGGGCTAGGCTTGTAAAGCCTCCAGGGCCATTAGCCTAGTACACACCTATGTGAAGAAACAGATACTGCTGTATATCCCTACACCCATTACTGCTGTCTACTGTGGTTTGTTGTCCACTATGGGCAAATTCCCACTAATATGTCATGCGGACACTGTCAGACAGATACCAGTGTGCTATTACAACTTTATGGGGACAGTATAGCAACACCAGTGTGCGACAATGACAGAAAACAATGCAAATCTGCTGTAGTATATGTCCTCTGTAGGCATCATACCTCTCAACTATCAGGATGTTTGCCTCATACATATGGTCCTACTCGCACAAACCTGTGGATGTCTGACAAATTGTTGGCCAATCATTGATGGTTGATGTCAGAATACACAGATTCTGACTTTAATACTTCATACCCCTCAGAAAACAGTTATGCAACATTAATATGTGTTAATCTACTCATGTTCTTGCACTGTACAGGCAATATATATACTCTGTCACTGAGTTTGGCCCTTTAGCCCACCATTAATTATGGCTTTTTCCTGCTTTCTTGCTGGAAGAGGTTGCCAGGTATGTTAGGCATAGCTCTCAACCAAACTGGGACACATGACGATGACACAAGGAGGTAGCCAGAGTACAACAGGGACACTTTTACAATGTTAGAACTATGTATGTGACACATTCACAGAATGAGTGGAGGTGACATACAGTACATTATTTGATGTAACAGCAGTGTACACCCTTAGTTATTTTCACTATGTAGTATGTGTAATCCACTAGCTTTCCTACAAAAGCCGGCCATTGTAGGAGGGATTGATGGGGACAGAGCTGAGATGTGATGGAAAGCAGGGACAGGTGTGAGGCATGCCTGTAGGTGTAGGACAGCAGAGTATCAATGACATCTCAATACCATAGATCTACAACAAGCCTGCTGCTGTACTTCGTATTCCCCATACCTCCATCCTCCCATCTGCATCCCATTTTATGGAAACATCTATTACATACCTAGTGGAGTGCAGTATTCCTTTTTTTGAATCTTTCCTCTGGAAAAGCTTGAAACATACCCTGTCTGACTGGAATCGCATACACACCTGTTCCCCATCATCAGTTGCTTACCTTTTGAAGGTAATGCTCATTAGCAGGTAATTGCCTCTGCAGCAATCAGTGGCTCATAATTGCTAGTTGCAGCCAAAACAGCTGAATTGCAGTAACGGTAGGCAATGACATGCCACCACATTGCAGTATATAAGGCCTTCATGTAGGCCTTGGCCCCTTTCTTACTGTTTGAGATTTAGATTACTGAGATGTGCAGAATACGGCATTACAAAATGTAGGTATAACTACTGTCCACTGTAGATTTATGAAGTATGTGCACAATTTTACCTCATATGTTTGGTCAGTGCCCCAACAATGTGGTCATCTGGCAGTTCACTGGCAAACATTGTGGGTTGATGTCAGTAAGAGAAGAGAGACATGTGAGTGTCACACTTCATACACATCAGAATATGTATGTTAATGCAGTAGTGGCTATTCTATTAACCTATCTTTGTAGGGGCAAATTGTTGAACATGTTCCTATCTGTGGGCCTTTGCCTCCCCCCCAGTAAGTATGGCTATGTCCGGATCCCTTGCTCTAGGGGTTTGGGAGATATGGCAGGTCTGTAGCAGCTACCCTTACATACAGCTGTGTATGCTACAGGCTGCAGCTGCCTACAACACATAGAGGGAGTTTGTGAACACTTTGTTATACAGCAAGCTGTACGTGTAACTGTGGCAGCTGTATCAGGGCTGTTGTTACGGCAGAGCTAGGGTAAGGGTATTCTATACATTCCAATCGGTGCGTGTGCATAAGGGTCATCTGTTATGCAATAGTGTGAATTACAGACTGGTAGGCATTGTATAGTTAGGCAATATGGATGTGTGCATTGTGTCTCTGCCTGCAGGTCTTTGTCTTGCAAAACTGAGTAGCAGTAAACTGTGGGGATTAAGAATGCAAAATACAGCCATTACATGTCTGCGGAATAATGTAATTGAAGTGCGTCACAACACTGGAATCGAACCCAGGACTGTGTATTGCAAAATGTACTGCAGGCAAGGA
Source organism: Protopterus annectens (assembly GCF_019279795.1). Taxonomy (NCBI): domain Eukaryota; kingdom Metazoa; phylum Chordata; order Ceratodontiformes; family Protopteridae; genus Protopterus; species Protopterus annectens. Next base: position 132,984,854 of record NC_056738.1, read on the forward strand.
ATTTAACAGACTGAGCGACTGAGACAATGCAAAAGCATGTGTATTTGCAAGATATATGTGCACATATACAGGCTGTGAGATACATTTCTACATCCATGAGTATGTGCATGGCTTTATATGGTTGTATTTCTGCACCAGGTCCCCAGTTGTACATGTACTTTGCCATTGCTGCCTTACTAGGTGTCTTTCCACAAGTTGCTGATAAAAGGGCATATATGTCTGCTATCACAGACCTCACGTACATCCATTGGTATGTCTTTGGCTGTCCACAGGTGTACTATTGCACCAGGGTCCAAGGTACACTCCTGTTTTTCCCATTCCTTTTATATTTCATTTACATGCTTGATGACTGTAGGTAGCAGCCAGTATATATTGCTGGAAGCAGCTGTGTAGCATGGTGGGTTAATGCACTGTGTTATAGTTGAGAGGGGCCCAGGTTTGAGACTTGGCAGAGGTGTTTATTTTTTTACATGCGAGTAACAATGACATAGACAAATATTGCCATTAAAGTTCATTAAAGCTCATTTAAGCTGTGCTAAGCAAAGGAGCGCGCTGCGCCACTCAGCTACAAGCAAACCCATGCTAAAAATATATAAAGAAAAGAAAATACGGGTGATAGGACAGTGGTGAAATGAGGGCAAGCAGGGGGAAAAACATAGTGAACAGCAAGTAGAGATGTGCAGGAAGGATGTAGGAAAAAAACATAGCTATCCATTTCTTGTACAGCAGCAGCTGTGCATTTTGACAGACTTTGTTGATGAATTTCAACTCTCAAACCCCAGAGAGAGGGGTGAGGACAACATAAATGTGTTGTCAAGCCAATTGGACCACAGCTGTGTCCAGTGGACACGTGTGCAAAATGGAGAGGTATGTATGGGGCAATATATTTTGTGAGACAGGTGCCCCCTTTTTTTTAAGGCGAGAGTGGAATGTTTGGGTAGGGACATAGGTATGTGTGGAGAGGTCAGTTGGGTGGGAGAGGATGCAATAGCAGACAGACAAGACAGCAGACAGGGGTGGTGTGTGATGCATGAGAGGCGTAAACACCTTGGATCGGGAGGGTGTTGTGGAATTGGAGACATGTGTCTCCAGACGGCTGCAGCATGACTGAGATCCCCACCCATGGGCAGTTCACACTGCTCCTTAACTGCCCCAATGTGGCTGTACTGGAGGCTGGGTGCCAGGGCCACCCTGCCCCACCAGGTTGGCCAATGTGCCCTCAATCTGGTGCAGGCAACTTTCCTGCCCACCATGGCTAGTAGTTGCAGTTGGATGTGTACTGCAGTTCCACCACCACCATCACTCCCAGGGGGAAGCCGGGCCCCATCCCATGAGGTGGTTCCAACCGATGCTGCAGGTGGTGTAGGGGCAGCGGAAGGGCACCACCGTCCTGGGTCCCAGACGTGCCAGGACCCGGTGCCACTGCCATTTGCGGTAGGGTAAGCGGATCACCAGGAGCCGGCCTACCCTGACGTGCTGTGGTGATGGAGATATAGCAATAAGCATAGGTTAGTTATGAACAAAACATATTGTTAGTAATAGCATGCCAGAACAGTAGAAATAACCCAAGTACATAACAATGGATGTTATGTGATCCTATTTCGCCTACATTCTGTACTGATGGGTTCGGAGCCGATCCTCGGCTCGAACTCGGCACGCTATGCTATAGAGCGAAGTCTCTCATTGGCTGAGCTATACTATATCCCAGGATGCACCACCGCTACTTCCCCAGATCTCGTTTGCCGCTTACAAGCTAGGACGTGGTCTCGAACTTGGCTGAGCTAAGTGCTGTTTTTTTCTGAGAGTTTTCTGTCAGAAATTTCCTAAATCTTTATCCAAAAGCTGTTTTAACAGCTATTGTTGTGTATACGTGTGTTTTTGTGAGAAATTTGTGGTAAAAATTTTGTGTTAGACAGGGAAAGGTTTCCGTTTAAGTTAGAGGGGCCTTCCCCTCGTTCTTATTGAGTCTTCTTGTTTCAGAGGTCAAGTACCTGTTTAAGTTAGAGGGTTCTTGGCCCTCTTTTTTGGTGTTTGTTATACGTTTAAGTTTGTTGGGCTTGCGCTCTTGTTTAAAAAAAAAAAAAAAAAAAAAAAGTTCTTTATTGTTGTGTGGCTATATATATATATATATATATATATATATATATATATATATAGTGTTTTTCTCTGACAAATTGACAAAGTGTTTACAATTATATCTAAGGAGCATAGACCCTCCGGGTTTAAAAAGTGCACAAGATGCAACTATAAAATGTCCATCACAGATGATCACTCCTTATGCGTTTACTGCTTAGGCGCCAAACATCTTCAGGAGTCCTGCAGCGTGTGTCACGCCTTTTCCTCTCGGGTCCTCCAGGAGAGGAAGAATAAATTAATCTTAAAAGGGCTTATCAAACCCTCCTTCGAAGAGGCCTTATCTTCCTCTCCCTCTCCAGCTAAGAAAAAGAAATCGTCGGCTCCGACCAGCCCGTCGGAACCGACCACTAAGAAATCTAGGCAGGCTTCTCCATCGACTCCATGGACTTCGGAGCCGAGGGCGGAACGGTCTGCCTCCAGCTTCGACTCCTCTCGTTTCGGAGCCGATGGCTGGGGCTTCGAGAGGCGGGTCACCTTCATTGGCTCCACTGATTTTGGAGCCGATGAGGGTTGCCGGCTCAGACACTTCTCCTTCGGCGCCGAAGCCCTCATCAGCACCGAGGGAAATTGCTATGGAATCTCTCTCGGCACCGATATTGGTCGAGTCCATTCGGAGCCGGTGCCCCAGTCCTTCGGAGCCGATGGAGAAGTCAGCTCGGACCCGATCAGTCTCCTCCCGATCTTCCAAGATGTCGGATTCGGACATCGACAAGGTGCTCCTAAGACTGTTTCAGTCTCCTGTATTCCAGAAATTAGTTTCGGCTCCAGCCCATTTGGCTTCAGAGCCGATGGCCCACCCTGTAGTTCTGGTTCCTCCTCCAACAGCCTCGGCATCGTTGGAGCCGGTGCTGGTGGAGCCAATGGAGGTTGTTGGGTCGGCTCCGACCCTTACTCCAACCCCGGCTCTCGAGTCGGAGTTTGGTACATGGACCTCCTCGGTCGGCCCCGGTGGGGATGCTTCGGGACCGATGTTTTCGGTTCCTAGCCTTCCTCTCGGTGCGTCGGCTGCGGGGGTGCCGTCTACTGTTGTGACCCCGGGGGTTGGACCTTCCCAGGACTCTGGCGGTCCGGCCTTCAGGGCCATGAGGAGTGCTTTGGCCAAATCCTCTTTGGCTACCTCCACGGTCTCACCGGCACCTTCCCTACACATGGAGACTGGGTCTTTCGTAGTCCCCCTGTCGCTAGACAGCGGAGCCCCGGGGCCTGAGGTCACCCCCAGTGGGGTTTCCCCCCCTCCTGGAGGTCCCTCTGAAGCTTCTTCGGAGGAACCCCCAAGGAAAAGACTGTGCAAGAGGAAGCACGTCGACTCCCCCGATGAGTCTCTCACGTCGGACACCGATCTTGATGATGCGGAGGGGTCCCCTAAGTCGTCCTCAGATGATGTCTCCTTTGCAGATATCTTGGAAGCCCTCAAACAACGAGGTGGCTGGCATTCCAAACCCCCTTCTGCTGACGAGTCGGTGTTCCTCAAGGCCTTCGGGGCTCAGCCCTCCGCCTCCTGGGTGTCTCCGCCCTTCGACGAGCTCCTAGATTTGATCTGTCGAAGGGCATGGGAGCATCCAGACTCTGTGGAACCGGTGCCTGCTCGCCCAAATAAATTCTTATCAGCACCCCCAGAGAAGGAGTTTCTGACCAAAGGTGTGGCTGTAGATGCCCTGGTGGTGGCATCTACAAGATGTAGCAGAGGCTTCAACGTCCTTCCATCCTCCTAATAAGGAGTCTAGGAGCATGGATCGGTATGGGAAGTGCACCCTCAATTCAGTGGCCTTTACCTTAAGGTCCCTGAACTATTTGACGCACTTCACCAGATTTCAGAGGGATCTGATCAAGGAGCTTTCAGATACCCTCTTGGGTAACCTACCTGAGCAGCTGGCCCAGACGGTTGGCTCTCAGTTGGCTACACTGTCATCGATATCAAACTCGTCCATGAGGCTCATTTCATATGCAGCCGAGGGGGCGAGTAGAGCGGCGGGTATGGGTGTTGCTCTACGGAGGCAAGCCTGGCTCCGCCTGTGTCATTTTACGGAAGCCTTTAAGTCTTCCTTTGCTGACGCTCCCTTTGATGGGTCCTCTTTGTTTGGACCCAAGGTAAAGGACACATTGACCCGCTGTGAGCAAGAAGGTAAGACTTTGACTGCCATAGGGGCATGATTTTCCACTCCCTTTCGGCCTTACCCCAAGGCTAAAAGAGGAGGGAAAATGTGGTTCCCCAAATCCCAGAAGTCTTATCCCTCGCAGCAGGACAATCCCCCTTCTAGAGGCAGAGGAGGGGGAAATTTTTCTGGAAGATGCCGTCCCAGAGGCGGCAGAGGCCCCCGCAACACTGGAGACCGCGAGTCCTTTCGTGGCTCTTCAGCCTTCCACAATCCCTGAAGGATTACACGACTGTGCAGCTCAGGAGCCAGTCGGGGGTCGTTTTTCGAGACACCTAAAAGCCTGGGAAGGTATCACTCAGGACCGATGGGTGCTTCGAATCATAGCCGGAGGTTACGCCATCCCCTTTTCACACCCTCCACCGCTGTCCAAGAAAATCCCGGACCCACCACCCAGTCAACTGGAAATTGCAGCCTTAGAAATCTCAAAGCTGCTTCAAAAAGGAGTCATCCAACCGGTCCCCGCAGACCAGATCGGATTAGGGACTTACTCAAGATTCTTTTTGGTGCCAAAAAAGACTGGGGACTTGAGGCCCATTTTGGATCTCAGCATCCTAAATCGATTTGTCAAAAAGTCCAAGTTCCGAATGGTCACCTTACAATCCATTCTCCCACTGCTGGAGAAAGGTGTTTGGATGTGCTCCATAGATCTCAAGGACGCCTATTATCACATCCTGATAGATCAGGCGTCCTGGAGACATTTGCGCTTCAGCCTGGGAGACAGTCATTTTCAGTTCTGCGCACTGCCCTTTGGTCTCACCACAGCCCCCAGGGTGTTCACCAAATGTTTGGCGGTCATGACTGCTCACCTGAGGAGTCTAGGATTCCAGGTGTTTCCGTATCTGGACAACTGGCTCCTAACTGCCACCTCCAGGCGTCTACTATTGCAGAACCTACAAGCCACCATATCACTAGGCACTTCCCTTGGAATCACCTTCAGTTGGCCAAAGTCTGTGTTGCTGCCATCTCAGCGCATAAGGTTCATCGGAGTAGAGATAGACTCAAACCAAATGCGGGTCTATCTTCCTACAGAAAGGATACAGACTATACAGGCTCAAGTCCGAGCCTTGCTTCTCAGATCCAAAGCTCCAGCCAGGATGGTCCTGCAGCTATTCGGCTCTATGTCAGCCACTGTTCTCCTAGTCCCTTTAGCAAGATTGCATATGAGAATTCTCCAGTGGCTCCTATCGACACAGTGGTCCTTTCAGGATCTCCCCCTCAGTCACCTCATACGGATCACGGAAACCTGCAAACGGGACCTTCGCTGGTGGCTGGTGTCCTCCAATCTAGATCAGGGACGACCCTTTGTTCCACCTCCTCCTATAGCCACATTGATGACGGACGCCTCCCAGACGGGGTGGGGGGGCATTACCTGGGCAGGTCAGTCCAAGGCAATTGGCATCCCGACGAGAGTCTCCTTCATATCAACATTCTAGAAATGAGGGCGGTGTTTCTGTCTCTTCAAGCCCTCCACGATTACCTCCCTCAGGGCGTAATTGCCATTCACTCCGACAACATGTCAGTAGTCTGGTATCTGAACAAACAGGGAGGGACCAGATCCTACCCCCTTTGTAGAGAGGCCATGAGAGTTTGGGAATGGGCAGTGGCGACCAAACGTTCTCTGGTAGCGACTCATATCCCTGGGAAATCCAACGTGATAGCCGACAGACTAAGCAGAACTATTCTGTCTCCTCACGAGTGGTCTCTGAACGATGCAGTGACAACTCAGATCTTCAGCAGATGGGGAACTCCTTGTTGCGACCTTTTCGCAACCCCGCTGAACGCGAAGTGCAGAAAGTTCTTCTCTCTCACTCCAGCTCCGGGGGAGAGTCCTATGGATGCATTAGCCCATCCTTGGCCCACCGGCTTGCTATACGCCTTCCCTCCAGTTCCCCTCCTTCCCAGAGTGATCCAAAAGGTGTCTCACTTGGGGAGCAAAATGATTTTAGTTGCCCCTTACTGGTCTCGTCAGGTATGGTTCCCCTATCTTCGGAAATATGCACTGGACGGTCCATGGTTCCTGGATCAGATCCCAGAACCTAATAATTCATCAGTCGGGACAACTCCATCAGTCCCTTCACACTTTGAAGTTAACAGCTTGGCTCCTCCTCTTCCGACTATAGTCAGGAATCATACTTTAGACCCGGAAGTCATACATATCTTATCCTCGGCCCACAAGTCTGCCACTAAAAAATTGTATACTAGCAAATGGAAGAGATTTGCTATTTGGGCTCAACTCCGGGGTCTGGATCCCATCACTGTTCCGGTATCAGAAGTCCTGAAATTTCTAACTTCCCTATTCAATCAAGGTTCTTCAGTCTCTACCATCAAGGTCCAATTGGCAGCTATTTCCAATTTTCATGAATCTATAAACCCACTTTTAATGAGCAACAGATTGTGTAAAACCTTCATGAAAGGTGCTGCGCTTTTACGACCTCCGATTTCTCATCCTGCTCCTCCGTGGGATCTCGATGTGGTATTACGTGCCTTAACCTCCTCCCCCTTCGTACCGGCAGCAACCTGTGATTTGAAACTTCTTTCTTGGAAAACTGCCTTTCTGGTCGTGATTACTTCTGGCAGAAGGGTTTCAGAGCTTCAAGCTCTATCTGTCAAACCACCATACCTGGTTTTTCATAAAGATAGAGTATCCCTCAGGCCTAACCCATCTTTTGTCCCTAAAGTTTGTTCCAGTTTTTGCCTGCAACAGTCATTAGAACTTCCAGTTTTCTTCCCAAAGTACTCAAACAAAGCGGAGTACATCTTCCACACATTGGATGTTCACAGGCAATTGCGTTTTTATTTAGACAGGACCCAACAAACACGGAAAACAGATCAATTGTTTGTGTCCTTTTCAGATAATTAATTGGGCAAAGCCGTCACAAAGGTCACTATTGCCAAATGGATCAGGGACTGTATTAGTCAGGCTTATTCCTCTTCTAATAAAGAGCTTACAACCTCTGTCAAAGCTCACTCTACAAGAGCTATGGCTACTTCAATAGCATTCCATTCTAAGCTTGCCATTAGCGACATTTGTGCAGCGGCTACGTGGTCTTCCCCGCACACCTTCATTTCCCACTACAAATTGGATGTGGCATCTCGGGGGCGAGCTTCATTTGGTTCCACAGTTCTCAGGAGTGTTTTCCAGTGAGCCACCCAGGAATCAGGGGCTAGGGACGCTGTCCCATCAGTACAGAATGTAGGCGAGATAGGATCACATAACATCTTTTAGTTATGTACTTACCATAACTTTAGATGTTTGGGATCCATCTCGCCTACATTCCTAATAACCCACCCTCCTTCCCCCTGCCTTGGAGATCAGAAGAGATCGGACGGTCCGAGTTCTATTGTTTCATCTTGAAACATCTGGCAATATTATATAAACAGTTATGTGTGTATGCATGAGTGCGGACAAACAAGATCTGGGGAAGTAGCGGTGGTGCATCCTGGGATATAGTATAGCTCAACCAATGAGAGACTTCGCTCTATAGCATAGCGTGCCGAGTCAGAGCCGAGGATCGACTCCGAACCCATCAGTACAGAATGTAGGCGAGATGGATCCCAAACATCTAAAGTTATGGTAAGTACATAACTAAAAGATATGTGAAACATAATAAATAACAGAACAGTCAGTATAATAGCATGCTAGTAACAGTTACAGCATAAGGCCAACAAAGTAGGTAATTCAACAAGATATGTTGATATGCAACCATTATAATACATAACGATAATAAACATATGCCCCGAAATACAGTTGAATGTAACAACATATGTTAATAGTGAACCATAACCAATAAATATTGATAATAAATGTAGATAAGGGGTGGGAGAGAGAGAAACACAGGGCATTAGTACTATTATTAGCTATATACTTGACAACAGTGCTACTGTCTACTCCACAGGTCTGTCCTTTCTTTATGTGTACAAGCCCCCTATAGCTGCTGTAGCATGTACATACCTCTTAAGCTATCCACATGGGATGGTATGGGCCAAAAAGTAACAACTGCGGGTACACAACTACACAGAACATGTGCACATCAGGTGGACCTATATAACTACCAAAGTGTACTGTGGGCTGATGTATTGATACTCTGCTATTTGGGAATTATGTCAATGATAAACCTGTGACAGAGGGATTGCACACTACTAAGTACATTATGTGACAGCATGACACTTGAGAGACATGTATGTGTACAGTACAGAAACTAAACAACTATCATGCCTTGCTTGGCAGGCATGGGGATGGATCCCAATAGCAGTGACTGCAGAGGACATCTGCATGGTACGTATGAACTGGCTGCAGCAACGTTCTTACAGACATCCCAGGCATACAGCCATACCAAGAATACACATGTTACTTATTTCACTTTATTTTATTCTGTATTTTCACATTCTTGCTAATGATTCAGTCTGTGACATCTAAAAACACAATTATTTACTGATAATATGAGCTACCTCACCCATTTACCTGTAGTTCCTGTGGAAAGAGAAGCTGTGAGCATTATGTAGTGAAACTTAGCACTGGATTCGAACCCTGGTCTGTGTGGGGCAAAATGTACTTTATACAGTGCATTTAGCAAACTGAGCTACTGAGTCATTGCTGATTACTAATTGACTATTTGCCTAGAGCTTACCTGGAAACAAAATATGACCTGGCAGTACTACTAGAGTTTTATAGTAGCCTGCAGTGACAGTAGAACACACATGCATGAAGTACAAGCATGACAGAGAGAGTAGGTAACCTATACATTACCATATAGACTGCAGGTGTACACAATATATTGTTAGTGGGTTTAAATGTCTGTGGAGTCAACAACAATATCAGATTTTGGTGTGGGCTACCTCACCCATATACTTTGCAGAACAGTTGTCATAATTCATTTCTTGCAGAACAGTTCTACTTCCACACTTATTGCAAAACAGACTTTATTGGACCTATCTTCATGCAGTTCCTGGAACAATCTTGAGTTTTTATTGCACAACAGTTGTGATTATGGAGGTTTTGCAGTACAGCTCTAATTCCACACTTATTGCGCTAGAAACTTTATTGTAAATACTTTCTTACAGTTAATGCTTTACTCTTCCCTGCTTATTGCACTACAGTTGGCAGTATTCACTTACTGCAGTACAGCTCTATGTCCACATTCATTGCAAAACAATCTTTATTGTGTATACCTAATTGCAGTTAATGCTTTACTCTTTCTTATTTGACTATAGTTAGCATAATACATCTGTACTCACCACAATCACGGCGCAACCTGGCCAAGCGCCTGGCATGCACCTCGGGGTTGCGAGCCCTGTCCTCTGCAGCTGTTGGGAGAGAAGAACACCATTATGCATACCAGTTTAGCAGACATTCAGATTAGATATTGGTGGTACAGAGGTAAAAGTACTTACATACATGTGGGACATCCCCTGCTCGAAATCCTTGGACCCAGTTGTCGAAGAGATTCCCGCTTACATCTCTTCAGGTTGTTGTAGTGGTGACAACACTGCTCACCTGTGCGGGGGGGATACCAGTAGCACTGGTGAGGTCCCTTGCCAGCTGGTCCTCCTCCTCCACCTTGCACTCCGAGCCCTGGCAACCTCCCTACAAAAGCCGGCCTTCATGTTTTTTTTTTTTAGAAGGAATCCAACCATGACCCTGGACTCCAGGATGCCCCAACACTGCACCCGAAAGTGCGAACCTTCACCAATGCCTGCTATGGTATCCTTCAGAGACAGAACGCCAATGGATTATGCCATTTGACTGCCTTAATATAGCCTGTTTTCCTGCCCTTACATACCATAGACAACATTTAAAAATGTGGTGCGTCACTTGGCACGCAAACCAGCGCAGCTGAGCAGTGTGAAAACCTGAAGACCTGTATGCTTAGCAGTGTGCAAACCAGCCAAGCAGTGCATAAACTTTTCAGCCATTATGTTTATGCAGTGCTTGGCAGAGCGTAGCAGGTGACAATTTAAAAATAATTGCCATCATTTGTTTTTCAAAACTAAATGCTTATTTTCCCTTCAATGTATTCAAACCCTGCACCTACTGCTCATGAGGCCGTAACTGTACCCATTTGGCTATGTGAAATTCTGCTATACCTTTACATATACCTCTGAACTACGTATAAGCACTGCTGAGCTTGGCAGGTGTCTCAGCAATGATTAGAATTGCTGTGCTCTGTGCTGTGCAAACATTTTTTTTTAATAAAAAAAATACATTGGTATACTGCAGTTAGACAGTGCAGGGAGTGTCTTACCCATCTGTGGACACAGTTAACACTACACTCCTACACTGATCCAATAACTGTGTTCCAAGGCTCTTCCGCAGCAATGCGCCATCATTAATATGCATGGCATGCTGCCAAGGGGGAATCATGTACATGGACACGGTACCATTCCCTGTAGGCTCTACACTATGCCTACACGTATTGTATTAAATCCTGTGGATTTTTTTTCTGTGCAGAAATTGTGATTATTCTACTTTTTGGAACTACCATAGTGTTTTAAAGTCCTTTTTACTGTGTTTTTGTCAGAAAAAGGACTTTTAAATTTTACTGACTTTTGCTGCTTGTTTTTGCTGGAAAACAGGTACTATTTTCAGCTTGACCATGGAATATTCCAGTCCCATGGTCAGTCCTTCTTTCAGCCACAAAAAGAAAATATTAAGCAAACAGGCTTTGACTACACAAGCTAGCAAATTGCCACTGCCACTAGTAGGTGACTGTTCTGTAGCCAAAGCTGGTTCCTCAGACCACTCATCTTTTACCCTGGATCCCTCTGGTATAGCACCGACAGCCACTGTGGACTGGGGCATTATCCACATCCTTTGCGGTTGTTGGGGTCCTCTCAGTGGGCAAGGGAGAGTCGCTCTTGTCCATCCTGGGAGAGGGAATGGAAGTCTTCCCTGTTTAGTCAGAATGTTGAGCCTATCCCTGGGGAAGCTGCTACTGCCATTAATAATGCTCTTGGCCCAATTTTTCCTGTTGGAAAGAAAACCAAACTTGTATCTACTGATGTGAAAGAAAATTTAAAGAGTAGTAGTTTACTGAGTCTGACTCAGGTTTTAACTCAGGCTATTGATCCTTCTTATAAAGTAGTTTCTGGTAAAAGAAAGTGGGATGTCTCTCTTCCTGAAAAGATTCAAGATTCTGAATCTGAGCAGGAAGATCAAGAGACAGGATTTTCTCCTCAGTTTTCTGATTCATACTCAGAGGAGAGTTCAGTTTCTGATTCTGTCTATAGGGATTTCTCTTTCTCTGAAACTGTTTCCATAATGTTTTCAGTGGGAGAATACTAAATCTGATATTGTCAATTTTCATTTTACCCTCACATATGGGTTCAGATCTGAAATCTTGGATACGACTCTGCCAGTGCAGCAGCTTTTGGCAGCCAAAAAGCTCTCAAACACCCTACCCATAATGCTTCTCTCTCCCAATCACCTCAGATCTCGTTTGCAACTTCACAAAGACATGGTCCTTCCATTAGCTCTTGGGCAGTTAAGTGGATATTTAGCTGTTTTTACAACCTTTTCTTCAAAGTTTAATTAAACTTAAATGTTCTCTATTTAAATTTCTTGCTTATCCTTTTTCTAGCTAGTTTTTGCCTTTCTAACCTGCACTGAGGTACATCTTGGCTACTATTGTTAGTAGTCTTTTTCTGCCTACCCACCTTTCTTTGTGATTGCTTCTCCTTTCCCTTTTCCCCGTACTGCAGGACATCTAAACTACTGTTGTTAGTAGTCCCTTTTCCCCTATTCTTCTTGTATCCTTTCCAAAAAAAAAAAAGCTATCCTTGTTTAACCTTTTCCAATATGGCTGAGAAAATGGATAAGCCAGTTGGTGGTCACAAAATTCCCTTAAGTGACTCACATGAGTTGTGTTTTTATTGTCTGGGCCCACTCCACTTGCAGGAGGAATGCAACATTTGTAAAGCGTTCAACCAACAGTCCCTTGTTGAACACTGTAATAAGCTTATTGTAATGAGTATATTGCTTTCCTCTTTTGGTGAGACCATTTCTGCCTCAGACAAAAAACATAAGAGATATTCTTCCATGTCAGAACAATCTGGCTCACCTTCCTCCCTGTCCTCTAGAACTTCAGACAAGGCAAGGAAAAGGCCTTCTTCTTCTTCAAAGTTTCTGTTGGAGCATTCTACAAAGATGGCTAAGCTGTCGGATTCTAAGGCCTTCTCAGATCCAAAGACTTCAACGACTCCCCTGTCGGATGTGACAACTTTGGATCTGAGCATCTCTGCTCCGAAAGATAGGTCAGATCAGTTACTGTTGGAAATGTCTTGGAACCACGGCTTGAATCAGCCCTGCTCTGGCTTTGAAAATGCTGTCTTCTGGATTTGAGGTTGCCCGGATCCAGAGGCATGATCTCTCTGATCAGGGATTCTCTATTTCTCAGGGTCAGTCAGCTTTCAAGGCCTTGGAGAGGGCTATGTCTGCTAAGGCAGCGCAGGCAGTGTGTGTCCCATTGGATCCACAGTCTTTCGCCTTGCAGATCCCCACCCACTGTCTCAACCAAACCTCCCACAGGGACAGTGGGTCCAGAAGCCCCAGGCTACCAATGAGGGTTCCCCCTTCTCTTCCGATACCTCCCCAGAACTCCCAATGGAGGAGGTTCCTCAGAAGAGGAATGTATGAGTAAACACCTAGACTCCATGGAGGATACTGACCTCAGTGAAGGTGAGGGATCCCCATGGTCACCTTCAGATGATGTTTCCTTCAGGGACATCCTACAGATTTTGAAACAGAGAGGTGGCTGGTAGCCCAGCAATTCATAATTGGAGGAGTCAGTGTTCCTGGTGGCTTTCAGAGCCCAGCCATCTACCTCCTGGGTGACCCCACCCGCTGATGAGCTCATCGAGTTAATCTCTCAGCAGACATGGGAGGCTCCCATGTCCATTGAACCAACTTCTCAGAGACCTAATAAAATAACAGCACCTAAAGATAAAAAAAAATGTGTCTAGAGGTGTTCCAGTAGCTGTCATGGTCATGGCGGAGGCCATGAAAAAAAAACTTGCAGGAAGAGATTTATACTATCCATCCTCCTAATAAAGATTCCAGGATGATGGATAGATGTGGGAAACATGTACTCTCTTCAGCGACTTTTGCCCTGTGTTCCCTGAATTATCTTTCTCATTTTACTAGACTGCAGAGGGATCTTATCAAGGAGCTGTCAGATACCCTCTCAGCAGCCGTGTCTGAAGAGCTACAGGCTTTGGTTGCCTCACAACTAGCCACCTTACATTCCATTGCAAACTTCTCCATGAGGCTCATTTTGTATGCAGCTGAAGGGGTGAGTAGAGCTGTGGGTTCAGGTGTTTGTATGAAGATGCAGGCCTAGTTGTGTTTGTGCAACTTTGCTGAGCCCTTTAAATCTTCATTCGTCAATGCTGCATTTTATAGCACTTTCCTATTTGGCCCAAAGGTTAGAGATGCACTGTCCAGGTGTGAGAAAGATGACCCTTCCTGCCATGGGCATTCAGTTTTCCACACCCCACAGACCATATTCAAAAAATCAGAGGAGCAGTGAAAAAGATGTGGTTCAGAAAATCACAAGGGTCTTTTCCTCAAGCACGTGGTGAAAGTTTCCCCAGAGGAAGAGGAGGGAACAATGATGGAAGACACTGCCCTCACGGCAGGGGTGCTCAGCATCATTAAGGGTCCAGAGTTACTTTTTTTTTGGGAAACCCTTCCACTGCTCCTGAATGGAGGCTGGATTGCTCTTCTCTGGAGGCAATCAGGGGTCAACTATCCCTGCACCTAAGAGCCTGGCTAAAAATAGCAAACCATAAATGGATGCAGAGGATAATATCCAAGGGAATATTATATTCCCTTTTCCCATTCACTGCTCCAAAGCAAAAAACTCCTGGATGTTCCACCCAGTCAAAGGGACCAAGCAGCCTTACAGATACAAAAACTGAAAAAAAAAAAAAAAAAAAAAAGAAGTCCCACCAGAACAGAGAGGATCCGGTACTTACTCAAGGGTCTTTATGGTACCAAAAAAGATGGGACTGAAGATCAGTATTGGATCTTAGCAGATGAAACAAATCAGTTCAGCAGAGCAAGTTACAACAGTTCAGCCTATCCTTCCATTCTTGGGAAAGGATGATTGGATGTTCTCTATAGACCTTCAGGATGTGTATTACCGTATAAATATGGACAGGCAATCCAGCAGTCATTTGCACTTCCATCTGGGAGCCAGTCACTACCAGTTCAGTGTACTGCCGTTTGGCCTCACTACAGCTCCCAGTGTGTTCAACAAATGTATGGCAATAGTAACAGCTCACTTGAGGCAGCAAGGATTCTGGGTGTTTTCACATCTAGACGACTAGCTCATCACCACCCGACCAGTCATCTGCTTCTAGAAGCAAATGACATGGTTCTTCATTAGATATTACCATACATTACTAAAAGTCAAACCTAGACCCCTCTCAAGAATTGGACTTCATAGAAGAAAATGTAAACACAATCAAGATGGTAGCACATCTACAGTCCTCAAGAGTGGTGACCATAAGAGATCAAGTCAGAAAGTTATTACACAATTCAAGGGTGTCTACTCGAATAGTACTTCAGGTCTTGGGTTCTATGTCAGCAGCAATAATACTAGTTCCACTAGCCAGATTCCACATGAGAGTATTACAGTGGCTTCTCGCAGTACAATGGTCTATCCTTTATCAACCCATGTCAACCACAATAAGGATTATGAACACTTGCAAGAGGGATCTGTCATTGTGGATTCACTTGGAACAGCTTATTCAAGGTCACCCCTTTGTCCCCCTGCTCCCCAAAGCCACAGTGACCACAGATGCTTCCCAGATAGGGAGGGGACATTATCTAGGAAAAACAGCCCAGGACATGTGGTCTACTCAAGAGGACAAGTCACACATATGTCCTGGAGATTAGAGCAGTGCTACTAGCATTGCTAGCATTTCAGAATATTCTTCCTTGCAGGACAGTTGTAATTCAATCAGACATGTTGGTAGTCTGGTACTTCAATAATCAAGGGGGAACCAGATCATAACCCTTATGTTGAGAGGTGTGGCAGTGGACGATCTTGTCCAACTGGTTTCTGATAGCAACTCACATTCCGGGAAAGACGAACGTGATAGCAGACAAATTAAACAGGTCCATCATTATGCCTCATGAGTGGTCCCTCAATCAGAAAGTTGCAGAAGACATATTCCTCAGGTGGGGCTAGCCTTGCTGGGACCTTTTTGCATCCCCTCTGAACAATAAATGCAGCAGCTACTTTGCTCTGATCCCCCCAGGAGGGGAGTCCCTGATGGATTTTCTCAATCATGATTGGCCTCCCAGTCTGTTATATGCCCTTCCCCCAACTCCATTAATCCTCAGATTTTTTTCAGAAAGTGAGCAGGTTGAAGACTGAAGTAATCCTCGATGCCCCATATTGGCCATGACAAATCTGGTTTCCCTTTCTCTGGCCTCACCTAAGGAAGAAATTATGGATTCTGCATCCAATTCCAGACCTCCTGTCACATTTGACAGGAGTGTCTCATCTGAACATTCACAGTCTCAAGCTGACAGCTTGGTATCTTCAATTCCGATGATAGCTAGATAACCTATGCTGTCTTCACCAGTACACCATATCCTACTATCCTCTCACAGGTTGTCCATACAACAGTTGTAGAACAGTAAATGGAGGAGATTCATACATTGGTCTCAACAAAATGATGTAGATCCTTTTTCAGCTCCTATCCACACTATTCTAGAGTTTTTAGCACAGCTGTTTCATGAGGGAGCAGCTTATTCTACAGTAAAAATGCTGCTAGCTACGATTTCTAACTTTCACATTTGATTTGACAGTTCCTCCCTCACTCCACATAAGCAATACAAAGCTTTCTTGAGAGGAACTATTTTGCTCAAGCCCCCTTCTAAAGATCCTTCACCCCCTTGGGACTTAAATTTGATATTACAGAAAATTATACAGCCTCCATTTGAACCAGTGGCTACCTGTCAACTTAAGTTTCTCTCTTGGAAGACCTTATTCTTGGTAGGCATCATGTCAGCAAGGAGAATTTCTGAGATTTAGACCTTATTACCCCAACTTCCCTATCTGATCTTTCACAAGGACAGGGTCACTTTACGTACTAATCATTCTTACCAAATATAGTTTCAGAGAATACTATCAACCGATCCATTACTCTGCCAGTTTTCTTCCCAAACTTCAAAAATAAAGGTGAATATATGTTACATTTGCTAGATGTTCATAGACTATGTTTTTACCTTCACAGAACAAAAGACATAAGAAAACAAAGTCAGTTATTTATCTCATTCTCAAAAAGTAGAGAAGGCCTTCCAATGACCAAGGTGACTCTAGTTAAATTAATTACTGACTGCATATCTTATATTTATGAGAATCAAGATTTAGAGCTGCCAAAACCTGTTTGAGCTCACTCCACTAGAGCAGTGGCCACCTGTTCAGTTTTTCAGTCTAGAGCATCCATGAATGAGATTTGTGCAGCAGCAACCTGGGCTACCCCTCATACCCTCATTACTCATTACAAGCTAGATTTAATTTCTAGGGGTAGGGCCTCCTTTGGTTGAATGGTTCTGAAGAATATCCTTCCATAAGGCTATCCAGGAAGATGGTAGCTGGGGCTATGTCCTATTTGTGAGGATAAAATGAAAATTGACGACAACAGATAAAATAGTTAAGTACTCGCCATAACGTTTCATCTGTGTTGTCCATTTTCATTTTTCCTCACAATCCCCCTCCACCCCACCATCCCTTTTGGTTTCTGGATCAGCGAGTTGACCTAAATTTGTTTGCTGGCTACTGTGAAACCAGAAATTGTCTTATCTTTATTTGAGGTAATTTAATATTCTATAATTTTCTATGATTATAAGCAAACAAGATCTGAGGTGATTGGGAGAGAAGCATTTAGGGTAAGGTAGGGTGCTTGAGCGCTTTTTGGTTGCCACGAGTTGTTGCAGTGGCTGATTCGGATCCGAAACCATATGTGAGGAAAAAATGAAAATGGACAACACAGGTGGAATGTTATGGTGAGTAGATAACTATCTTTTTTACTTAGTCCCCCTGAAAATACAGAGCTGTTACAGAAGGAATTTTCAGAACCTTCATCTTTTCCTCCAGTTTTATCAGCTTTGGAGGATGTGTATGTTGGAACACACCTGCACTGGCCTGGTAATTAAGGAGCCTCAATCCCCACCACTGGCATCAGTGGGGGGACGTACACAATGGGAGGATAACAAGTACACACACAGTAAAGTGCAGTTTCCCTTAAGAGCACACAGAGACCACAATCAGTCTGGGGCTGGTTTCTGCCTCTTTCTCCAGATCCCCAATAAGACTCCCGACTGGCACAGCTATAGAGTTGAGTCCTTAGCCAGGGTTCCAAGCCAAGTCCTCCAACACTCTTTCTGTCCAACAAGTGCTTCGTGTCCCTGCCAAAGTAGCTGACACACACACACTTGAGGAAGGCTGGCACAGGTTTACTAGCTATGCCCCCTTCTGCCCAGACTATAAGGTAGTTATCACTGTCACCAGAACGTCTACTTATCAGCTACTATGAGGTCATTACAAAGGGAGTCCAATCCTACTGTGTAATGTTACTATTAATCCAAATGGTAGTCTGACCAAGCAAGGCTATTTGAGTGGTATGTACAGTGTCATCAAATAGATATGCAAGTACTCTAACAGCTTAAATATGTCTCACAAATAGCCTCAAAGATAGGTTTTAATATATTTAATAATAAATAAAAGAACAAGACAATACTCAGTAAATCAACACAGTAACTTCAGGGTTTAAAATCACAGGAAGTATTTAAAACAGAATTGCAGGACAGTCTCAAATAATACAGAAAACATCTAAACTAATTTTTACTATAGTCCTAACTATATCTAAAAGAGTCACTAAGCCCTAGAAACTTGCAGCAAGGCAAGTGCATATGTAGTGATGATGACTGGATTTTTCCAGGTCAAATACAAAATGCACAGTCTCTCTCTGAGAGAGTTCTTAAATTAATATCAAATATTACTGCTTAGTTAGCTTGGATGACATTATTTTTTGTCACCTGACTTCAGTTCCCAGGTTAAACCTCTTTTGTCCGAAACTAACAGAATTTAACATCGCTGTGTGAAAAATACATATCTCTCAGATGTTTGCAGATCTTGGAATTTGTAAAACAATAAAACACATTTGCATTTTAAATCTAGTAATTACTTCTCTTTCAAGACAATACAAAAACTTCTAGGTCTAGACATTGTGTCTGCTTCTGCATTAAAACTGAGATATAACATCTTTTATATATGGCCCAGTTGTAAAGTAACTTAACCTCAACTATTCTTAAGTTTTGCAAGTTCATCTTCTGTGTTCCAGTATGGTACACTGTGGATATATCTTTGAAGTTCAGTACTGTACAAACCCTGTTTAACACATACTTTTGTATCAGCAGTTTAATATACATGTAAATACAGTTCTAATACATATAATTATTTACAAAATTCCAGGTAGCTGTGCTGGCAGTATTTTCTTCTGTCATACTTCTGTATAAATCATATCAGTATTCACAAATGACATAGAATTATTTACATAATTCCAGATAGCTGGGCTGGCAGCATTTCCCTTGTGTTACATGTCACTGCCTGAAATTTTCCTTGACAATCAGTTTGCTGTTCCTAAAAAGGCAGGTAGTATGTATAACATTTATCAGTCTCTTAAGTTGTTATACACATCCAAAACCTGGTGCAGCAGCTGCAACTTTGGACTGCTTCTAAACATTCAATTCATTCCTATCCTTCTGTTTCTGACCAGGATGGGAAGATTACTTGTAAGTTTTGGGAAAAGTATATGCTTCTGCAACTTTGGTTTTCAAAATTTTGAATTGAATTTGTAATTGTCAGGCTCATATGTTAAAGTTTATTCTGACTCATTGTGAAAGTATGAGGAATGTGTTGTCTGCAGTTTCTTCTTGTGGGGAGAAATCTGTTTTGAGTAATTTATTTCTTCCACTGAGAGATCACTACTCATTGTATACAGTGTCTATGACTCTGCCGATACTTCTTTGAGGGCTATGGACACTAGTACTGTTTTGAAAGGTTCAAAACCTCCCAGATTATGTGGTAAGTGAAATTTTAATTTTTCCTTTGGATGTAGGTTTAGTTTTTGTTCCTGTGCAGCAGTGGTTAACAAAAAGTGGAATGAAAGAGGGTGAAGTGATACAGGAAATCTCTTAAGATTTTTCAGCTTTCCTTCTCCAAATTTTCTAAGAGATTATCTAACCCTTCATCCAATTTCAGCAAAAAAACAATTTCACCAAATGCGGGTAAACAGACATTGAAGAAGAAATGGCAGATGGGGCTCCAAAAATAATTCAGGAATCCTGCAACATCAAGGACAATCCAACAAGCCAGAATGACTAAGGGACCTTGTCTCTTCCCCACCCTGGCAGTCTCTTCTCCCTACCAGAAACTCTGAGCCTTCACTTTACTGTATGGCAACATATAGTTTCAATGGGTTTTTAAGATCATTCATCAAGGCTACAGATGGCAGTGGGAGGAAATCCATTATTTACAGGGGTAATTCCTCAACCAGTAGACCAGACTTCTCTATGTCTCCCTGTCCTTCAACACATTCTGTCTCAGACAGTGATAAAACCAGTTCCTCCTTACTGGGTTGAGAAATGTTTTTAATTCAAGGATGTTTTAGTGCCAAAGAAAGAAAATGCGTGAAAGCCAGTTCTGAATCTTTCTTTCCTAAACTTGGTTGTCATAGTGCCCAAATTCAAAATGCTGTCACTTCACAACCTGTTGCCTCTTCTTCCTCATTTAAGTTTCCTGGTAATACTAGATTTAAAAGATGCTTATCGCATTTCTGTTCATCCAGACTTCAGGTGTTTCTTAATGTTTTATGTAGCTGGATTACATTATCAGATCTGATGTCATTTTCATTCATTCCTCAACCTGTGGGTTTTGCATCTGACTCTCGGATCCGACTCAGCCACTTACAACCTTAGGATTTAAAACTAGAGCTCCTCCTCTCCATCCCATAATGCCTCATTCCCCTAGATTACCTCAGGTCTCATTTGCTGCTTGTCCAAGTAGCATCCAGGTTTCACTGCTCTAGAGGTCCTGCCTAATGTTTCTTGCAAAAAAAAAATGTAAGTCTGCCTTGAGTCATGTTTTTCTTGACCTGTTATCTATACCTCTCCTCCCATTTTTCCCCACTTAGCTCTTAATTAAAAAAAATGCCTAGCTAGTTTTTCCCACAGTTTCTTCTGTTCAGTCCTTTTTTTCTTCTCCTTCTGTCTTTCTCAACCTAACTAGATTTTCTTTCTTGTTGGTTTATCATGGCTAAGAAGTCAGATAAACCATTGGACTTAAAAAAATGCACTTACTGTGGGCACAAGACTCCCTTATCTGCTGCCCACAGGGAGTGTATTTACTGGCTAGGCCTAGCACATATAGACAGTTTTTGTCAAAGTTGTGAGGAGTTCAATCCGCGGCTGCTGGTGGACCATAGGAACAAGCTCATTTTAAAGAGCTCGCTTCATACTCCTGCTCCTTCTGTACCTTCCACTTCAGGAGCTCAACCATATGTCAAGAAAAATAAAGAGGCCAGGAGAAATAGAAAACTTTACCCTGACAAATCCTTCTCCAAGCCACCATAAAAAGCTCTGAAAACCTCGGATCCGTGAACTTCAGATCTGACAGTCCTGGTCTTTCCTTCTTTGCTCCCCCTGTCACTTCAGATCCAGGTGTCTTTGTGCAAAGGTCTCTCCCAAAAGAGTGTCCAGGGCACCATCAGTGTCCTCTTCTGTTAGGTCTTCCTGGAGCTTGACTGATGAGAAAATGTTTCAAGACTCAGATCCAGATGGGGTTTTGCCAGCTCCATCCCCTTCTGGATGATTCTCCCTTCCGTCCTGTAGCTCCTTCTCTGATCCGACCTCCTGCTTCAGAGTTGTCAGATCCGATGACCCCAAGAACTGAGATATCAGATCTAGTAGTAGTAGTCTGACCACCTCCCTGATGCGCTTGGCTCCAACAGCGTTAGGACCCAGTGAATCTCAGATTTGAAGCTTAGAAGTCAATTCCAGGGGGCTTACTTTGACTCTAAAATTTTTGGAGCTGTCGCTTCCCCTCTGAGCCTTGGCATTCAACAGCTAGGCACTGACTCTACCTTTGGAGAAGAGGATTATGGGGGCTCTTAAGAAGTCTGCTTTGACAGCTTTGGCTCTGGATGGATGACTCTCAGGTCCCCGTAGTCCATCTTCCTTCGAAGTGATGGAGAGGGTCCTCTCCCACCCTAGGGGACTCCTGGTTCTCCTACTGTCTGATCCAATCCCCACCTCCACAGAATCTGTGACTGAGACCTTACACCTAACACTGGGACAGCCAGTCCTTGAAAGCCTCCAACCTTTTCCAACTGTAAGACCCCAAATTTCTTCTGATACCTCCCTAAAGCATCCCATTGGGGAGATCCCTCAGAAAAAGAAGTGTAAAAGGAGACGCTTGTATTCCCCTCAGGAATCAGTCACTACTGACATTGATTTAGATGAAGGGGAGGGGTCCCCTAGATCTCCACCTGATGATGTCTCCTTTGCAAACATCTTGGAGAACCCCCATCAAAAAGGAGGATAGTCCTACCAAAACACTAAGCCAGAGGAGATAGTGTTTTTGGAGGCTCTAGACAGTGGCCCATCAACATCCTGGGTGCCCCCCCTCCGCGGATCCACTTATTGTATCTACCAGGGCATGGAAGGAACCAGACACTGTAGAGCCCACACCCAAATGGGCAGATAAGATACTCAGTGCCCCCCATAGACGGACTGCACTGGACCAAAGGAATCCAGGTAGGTGCCATGGTTGTAGTGGCAGCCACCAAAATGAAGCTGGCTCAGGAAAGCTCTGTTGTCTATCCCCCTAACAGGGAGTCTAGGGCTTCAGACAGATTTGGAAAGAGGATTTACACTTTGGCTACTTTTGCTTTGTAAGCTGTAAACTACTTATTTCACTTTACCAGGATACAGAAGGACTTAACCAAGGAACTATCTAGCTCAGTCCTTGAGTCCATGTCTAATGAGGAACAGAAAACCTTTTCCTCCAGAATGGCCACTCTTCAATCAATATCCAACTCGTTCATGAGGTTGATTTCCCATGCTACAGAAGGCATCTTAAGTACAGCTGATTCCGGCATTGCCATTAGGCACCATACCTAGATGTGGTTGTGTGACTTTGTGGAACCTTTCAAGGCATAATTTGTCAATGCACCGCACCCCTTGATGGTTGATCATTCTTTGGCCTACAGTCAGAGAGACACTCTCCAGTAGTGAGAAAGATGGAAAGACCTTGTCTGCTGTCGGAATCTGTTTTTCTACACCACAAAGATCCTTCTCCAAGAATCAGTGTGGTGGAAAAAAAAACAGTGGTTCAAAAAGTCCCAAGGTCCTTATCAGGAATCTCAGGGAGACTTTTTCTCCAGGGGCAGAGAGGGAAACAGTTATAGTGGAAGACTTCAACCCCGGGGCAGTGGGGGGTCTGCAAAATCAAGGGTCTCGAGATTCCTTTTCAGACAGACTCTTTCAGCACCCCTAAAAGGCTGCCTGATTGCCCTTCTCTGGAGGCAGTCAGGGACACTTATCCTTGCACCCAAAAGCTTGGATAGGGATCACAAATGACAGATGGTTGCAAAGGATCCTATCCGGAAGCTACTTTATTCCCTTTGCAAATCTCCCCAAATCAAAGACTTACCTCCCTGTTGTGCTACCCAATCAGAGGAAGGTAGCAGCTGTAGAAATTTCAAAGCTGCTCCAAACAAAAAAGAGACACCCAGGAGGTCACTCCCCAGCAAGTCGGATTGGACATCTACTCAAGGTTCTTTTTAGAATCAAAGAAGACAGGGACCTAAGGCAAATGTTGGATCTACATCTATGAACAAATCAGTGAAGAACTCGAAGTTCAGGATGGTCATGATCCAATTCATCCTATCTCTACTGAAGATGGATGACTGGATGTGCTTGATAGACCTGAGGGATGCATACTATCATATCAAAATGGACAGACTCTCCAGACAGTATCTTCGCTTCAGGCTGGGAGCCAGTCATTACCAATTCTGGGTGCTCCTGTTTGGTCTCACCATAGCTCTCAGGGTGTTCACCAAATGCATGGTGATAGTTGCAGCTCATCTCAGACTGCAGGGATTCCATGTGTTTCCTTATCTGGATGACTGGATCCTAACCACTTTGATCAAGCATCTACTCATCCAAGCCAGGGACTACCTGTTGCAACTAGCTCCCACTCTTGGCATGACCGTCAACATGCAAAAATCACAGTTACTACCTGTTCAACTGAAAGAAGCAACTTTGGATGCAACCAAAACTATGGCCTACTTACCTCCAAATAGTGTCGACCCTGAGGCTGCATATCTCACAGATCCTAGCAATTCTGGAACCTCTAGCAAAATGAGTGCTCAGGGCATTAGGCTCAATGGCTGCCATGATAACGCTGTTATCTACAGCACGCACACACATGAGAATCCTACAGTGGACATTATCACTTCAGTGGTCTTTACACCATCACCCACTGAACCAACCAATCAAGCCATCACGTGTGTACAAGGATTCTCTCCACTGGTGGCTTCATGCCTCAGACAACCATGGACACTACTTTGTTCTTCCCCCACCAAACACCATGTTGACCACAGATGCCTCTCAGATGGGTGGGTGGGGGCATTTTCTGGGACGGACGGTCCAAGGCAAGTGTATTTCTCAGGAGACCAACTTGCATATCAACATCCTAGAGATGACAGTGGTCCTTCTACTGTTGCAAGCACTACACAGCTTTCTCCCTCTAGGGATTATTGACATCCAGACAGACATGTCCATATTGTGGTACATCAACAAGCAAGGAGGAACCAGGTCTTACCCACTGTGTCAAGAAGCAATGAGAGTGTGGCAATGGGTGATATCTACCAACTACATTCTAAATGCAATGCACATTCTGGGGGAGCACAACATTCTAGCAGACAGACTCAGCAGAGTTTTACTCATGCCTCACAAGTGGTCTCTAAATCAGTCAGTGGCAAACATGATCTTCCTCAAATGGGGTCAACCTTGCTGCAATCTGATTACGTCCCCCTCAACAAGTGCAGTAGGTTGTTGGCTGTGATCCCGCCTCAGGGACAGTCACCAAAAGATGCTCTAGTCCATGCTTGTCCCCCTGGTCTAATTTATGCATTCCCTCCTTTACCCCTGATTCACAAATTTCTTCAGCAAACACATCGGTTGAAGAGCAAAGTAATCCTCATTGCTCCCTTTTGGCCTTGTCAAATCTGTTTCACCTTCCTTTGGTCTCACCTGATTTGCCCTCCCTGGACACTGGAACCACTTCCAGATCCACTGTTCCATCCCTCAGGGCAGACTCACCTGGATCTTCAGGACCTAAAATTGACTGCATGGTTTCTCCAATTCCAATGATGGCTAGACTTTCCAGGTTTTCATCCGCAGTCCAAATATTTCTGATTTCTTCCCACAAAACATCTACCAGGAAGACCTAAAAGAGTGAATGAAAAAGATTCTCCATCTGGACTCAACACAAGTTAATAGACCCATTTATTGCTCCTGTGCCAATAGTATTGGATTTCCTGTCCCTCCTCTTTCAAAATGGAGCCAGCTGTTCCACTGTAAAAGTTCAACTGGCAGCTATTTCAGATTTTCACATTGGAGAGAACTCTTCCTGTCTAGCTTTGTCAAAACTTTGCAAGGCTTTTCTCAGTGGTACTGTTTTACTTCATCCCCCAATCAAAAATCCAACTCCTCCTTGGGACCCGATTTTGATTTTATACGCATTAATTTTTCCCCCTTTTGAACCTGCAGCTAAGGTAGATTTGAAGTTTCTTTCCTGAAAAACAGTTTTTTTTAGTAGCCATTAATTCAGTAAAAAGAGTTTCCGAACTGCAAGCCTTCTCATCTAAGCCTCATTATCTAATTTTCCATAAAGACAGAGTATCCCTGCAGACCAGTCCATCCTTTTACCTAAAGTTGCTATGGAAAACAATATCAATCAGTCCATTTACCTACCGGTTTTCTTTCCAAATTTCAAAACAAGGGAGAATACACACTGCATCTCCTGGATGGCCATAGGCAGTTGTGTTTTTATCAGGACAGAAGAAAATCTTTCAGGAAATCTGATCAACTGCTCATATCTTTCTCAAATGTTGGAAAAGGAGCAGCAATTGGCAAGCCCACACTGGCTAAATGGCTACATGATTGCATTTCCTTTACACATTCTTCGAAAAGTATTCCTTTCTCTGGATGCATCAAAGCTCATTATATGAGCTCTATGGCAACATCCCAAGCCTTTTTCTCAAGAGTGTCCATTGATGAGATTTGTGCTGCTGCTTCTTGGTCAAATTCTCATACCTTAATTACCCATTATAAGGTAGATATTATTTCCAGGGATAGAGCTGCCTTTGGCTCTGCAGTGCTTCAGGATATCCTTCCATGACGGCCACCCTAGGTTGTTATAGCTGGGGACTCTGTCCCACAAGTTGAAGAATGATTGAAAATGACCACATTAGATAAAGAAGTTATGTACTTACCATAATGTTCAATCTGTTTTGTCCACTTTCATTCTTCCGCAACCTCCCCCTGTCCATAATTGTGAAAGACTTAATGGAGATACTAGTAGGAATCATAGTTTCTGTTTTGAGCTCCTGAACCTTATACTCTCTAGCCTTTTGTTCTATAAGGTGGATGTATGACTATTTCTAATATTATTATATAGATATTCCACATATACATTAGCAGGGAACTCAATCTGAGGTAATCTGGGAGAATGGGGCATTTTGGGATGGAGAGGGGGAGCTTGAGCTTCAAATCCTAAGCTTGTAAGAGTCCAAGTCAGATCCGAAACTCACAAATTGAGGAAGAATGAAAATAGACAACACGGAACATTATAGTAAGTACATAACTTTTTTTTCTCTTTCTTACCCTTTGGACTATCTATTGCACCAAGGGTATTTACAAATTGTGTAGTTCCAGTTGTAGCTCACTGCAGACTAGGGGGTATCCATATTTAGATGACTTGCTTAAGTTTCCAGAGTTCTTTTCAGTGTCAGAAATCTCTCACCTGGATGGGAGACCTTTTACACAAGCTGGGTTTCCAAGAGAACATTCACTCTATGATGGATCTGATGCTGAGTACAGTAGTTATGATGACCTCTCTGAAACTAGATGCCATGCCCTTGCTTTTAAGTTGAGCAACACAGAAGGATTTTCTTGCTACCTTGGACACACATTAATAACAGCAAACCTGGGTGAAGAGAGTCCATAAACCACGGGTGAAAATCAGTCCTCTTTATTAACCAACAAAACACATTAATGCTTCAAAGTATACACATTTTTGTCCACTACCAGCAGACGAACAAAAATCAATTGTAGAGAACCTTGTTGAATACCCTGTACAAATGTAAAAACACCAATCAAAAACATCATTCAATTAACTCATCCTAAACAAATCACTCATGATAAAAGTTGTAAAAAATATATATAAATAAAAACTTACAAATACCGTAATTCAAGAATATGTAAAAGTGTAAAGCAATCCACATTATTAAGGCATATAAAACACTTGAACTGGTTTTTTACAAAAACTATTAAAATTGTATATATATATATATATATATATATATATATATATATATATATATATGTGTGTGTATTTATACATTTATATAAATAAAATGGTACAAGTATTTCAATAACACCATCTACTAGCCAAATGTTAAACCACACCCTCCTAACTGGTGAATACTAAAACTTGCTTGTAGCCTAACTTATCAAAAATTAAAACAGATCATAATAATACAACCTAGAAAAATATTTTTATATACAAGAACTAAACAGTAACCAGTGTGTTGAAAAAAAGTTCTTTACAACTTAGCTGCCCTAAGTTCAAGCAAAGGGCTATATAGATGTTCTCATTTAGCCCAGGGTACCTCATTGACTGCTTCCACTGACTCCATTATGAAGGAAGATGTTAAATACACCTACAATAATTTTAACATCTTTATTTATAGTGACATTGAACCTATTATACATAATTTTATATTGCTCTCTAAAGGGTTTAAATTTATTCCCAATGTGAAGGGTGATCCTACTAAGTTGATTCTTGACCGTAAGCTTTTTGTGAGAAAGATTAATTTAGAACTATTATTCCAAGAAGAGCAGACGGTTATGGATGTGGGTGGTTGTAGACGTAAAATTACATTACCCCCCAATCCATCCACAACTAAGGAATTTTGAGCAACTAGTGGAGAAACAAATTAGGGAATATACATCTCATAACTATAGAAAACAATTTAATTTGGATGCTAATGAATCTTAAGTTGGACAGAAATAATTGTGTGATGAAACCCAAAAAGGGGGAGGGGGATGCCCTCATTTTTGAAGGGAAAATGCTGGATCTGCTAGGTGACACAGATACATATATGAAGGTTTCTAAGAGTGAGATTACTATCATATACCAAGAAATTAATTTTGCATGAAATTACCTCCTTCTTGAAGGATTGATTGACCAAAATATCTTTAACTAGTTGAACAAAACTAGACCTAAGATACTGACAATTTTTGGTATACCTAAAATACATAAGGATTTGTCTAGCCCCCCCCCCCCCTTTGAGACCCATAGTGGCCACAGATGGATCCAATATTGCACCACTTACAAAATTCTTGGATAAAAAAAATTAAAGTCTTTATGGGGAACTGAGAATCAAAGACTCATGGGAGTTCTTAAAGGAGATAGATACAAACCAGGATTTTAACAATTTTCCTTTGTCACTATTGACATCAAGGACCTTTTCTCTGTCATTCCCCATGAGACAGGTTTGGAATGGTGGGAGGCTGCTCTGGTTAATAAACAACGGATTTCATCCAATGATTTGCATGTGGT
Organism: Protopterus annectens; assembly: GCF_019279795.1. Lineage (NCBI taxonomy): Eukaryota > Metazoa > Chordata > Ceratodontiformes > Protopteridae > Protopterus > Protopterus annectens. The sequence continues at coordinate 133,013,070 of NC_056738.1, forward strand.
GTTATATCTTATGGAGCTAGTTTTAAAAAACAACTATATATTTTATGGGGGAGAGTTTTTCCACCAGATTAAAGGCATTGCTATGGGGGCAAATTGTTCACCCACTTATGCCAATATAGTTTTGGCCTGGTGGGAACAGAAATTTATTTTGAATTCAATGAACAAAGTATGTTGGTGACACCACGTGAGATTTCTGGACGACATTTGTCTGTTTTGGGTGGATTCCACCATGGATCTTTACATTTTACCAGTATAGTTTCCCAGCACAAGCTACATTTCTTGGATGTGTCTATAGAAAAAAATGGTTTGGGGGTAAAGTCTAATGTTTTAAAAAAAAACATTTTTCAAACTCTATTTGCACTTTAGAAGTGCACACCCCTTCTTTCAAAAGAAGAGCATTGTTAAGTGTCAATACATTCAGGTGTGTAGGATGACCTCGACTTTGAAAATGAATGTGATTTCCTTGGACAGCTGTTCCGAGAGAGGGGGTATCCAATCCAGTTACTGAATGAGATTAGAACAGAAGTAACAAAATTTAGGAACGGTAAATTTCATCCTGTTTTAGGTAACAAATTGCTGGTTGCTGGTGAACATGAATGTACCAAACAGGATGGTGGTGACTTTAATAGAGCCTTTATTATGGAATACAATGTTGACTTTTGAAAATTTAATAATATCATTAAGAAAGAATGGAATAGATTTATTGAGCTAACTGACTTGCCTTTTTTGGAAAGGGATTCTCTGAAAATTACTTATAGAAAGGATAGGAATCTTAAAAATTTATTGGAATGTGACAATGGTCAAAAACTGGGAACAAATAGTAAAAGGACCAGAACTTTCCGATGTGGTGCATGCTCACAGTGTGAACACATTTTACATCAGGAAAGTGTATATATTATGAGCAGGGATAAGTGGATTTTAGGATCCTATTACAATAACTGCAACACTTTTTGGGTGGTTTATCTTACCATTTGCGAGTGGTGTGGAGCATTCTATGTAGTAAAATGGAGGGAAAGTTAAAAAAGCGTACTTATGAACACCATTACGACATTAGAAGCTCTAATGATAAGAATGCTTTGTTTAAACATACCACAACATGCACTCAAGCAAAATTTAGTTTTTTTTTGTATTAGAAAGTGTCCCCTTTGACATCAGGGGTGGCCCATGAGAAACCTGCCTAGAATATAGGGAATTGTTCTGGCAGGTGACCCTAGATGCAGGGAGGTACCCTGGGCTAAATGAGAACATCTCTATAGCCCCTTTGCTTAAACTTAGGGCAGCTAAGTTGTAAAGAACTTTTTTCAACACACTGGTTACTGTTTAGTTCTTCTATATAAAAAATATTTTTTTTCCTAGGTTGTATTATTATGATCTGTTTTAATTTTTGATAAGTTAGGCTACAAGCAAGTTTTAGTATTCATCAGTTAGGAGGGTGTGGTTTAACATTTGGCTAGTAGATGGTGTTATTGAAATACTTGTACCATGTTTATATATATATATATATATATATATATATATATATATATATATATATATATATATATACACGATTTTAATAGTTTTTGTAAAATAATTTAAGTTTTACGCATTAATAATGTGGATTGCTTTACAATACTTTTACATATTCTTGAATTAAGGTATTTGTAAGTTTTATATATATATATATATAATGACTTTTATCATGAGTGATTTGTTTAGGATGAATTAATTGAATTATGTTTTTGATTGGTGTCTACATTTGTATAGGGTATTTAACAAGGTTCTCTAGAACTGATTTTTGTTCACCTGATGAAGTCTGCTGGTAGTGGATAAAAATGTGCATTACTTTGAAGCGTTAATGTGGTTTTTTGGTGAATAAAGAGAATTGATTTAAGCCCATGGTTTGTGGTGTCTCTTCACCCAGGTTTGCTGTTATTAGAGGAGTATTTTGGGTAAATTTGCTGTCTCATTCCTACTTTTGTTGGGCACACATTGGTTGAAGGCTAGGTTAGTATCTACATGAGTTCCCAAATCCCTGACTAGTGAATTAACTTTTAAGGGTATTTTATCGATCATGTAGTTACCAGAGTGGAAGACTTCCCAAAAGGTATGATAATGCATTTCTTGGTATTGAATTTTAAGCCATGGCTTTGGCTTCAAGCGTTTGTCTGTATTAGGCCTTCTTAAAAGATGTTCATATCTTGGGAGAAATTCTGCTCCCAGTTTGCAATCATATGCAGACTTTGTTAGCCAGAGGCCTTTGACGTTGGTTTTGACATCCAAGAAGTAGATGGCAAAGAGGAGAGGGCCTAGCACAGACCTCTGGGGGACTTCACTGCTGACCGGCCTCTTTGCAGAGATGGCCTTACAGATTGTAACTTCCTGGGTCAGGTCAGTGAGCCAGCTAGCTATCCAGCATGTTATAAGGGGGTTTATACCTAGTTCCATAAGTCTGTTAGCAATGTCCAGCTGAGGTCTTGTATGAAACGCTGTAGCCAGCTCTAGGTAGGCAGTATACACAATTTTCCTTCATCCATTGCCTTATTGATGTTTTCACAGAAGTCCACCAGATTCACTAAGCATGACCTCCCTTTGACAAAGCTAAATTGCAATGCATCCAGTGTCTGGAAGTCTCCTATGTTCTTCCTAATAATTTCCATGATAATTCTTCCCATGGCTTTGCAAATAGACTTGTCAGACTAAGGTTTGGTTTCCAGGATCTGTTGAAATCCCTCCCTTATGAAGGAGGATGATCATTGCAGTCCCATTCACATGATACAAAGCCTGTTTTAAGACTCTAGTTAAATATTGACACAGAGGTCCTGATAAGTTACATATTAGAGTATTCAGGAGGCATCCTGGGATGCTATTAGGGCCCACTGAGGCTGTGTTCTTGGCTTTAGTGAGTGCAGCCAGTATATGCTGCCTAGGTATAGTTGGAGGTGTTATGTTTGAGGATATTTTTAAGGGAATGGTTGAAGGTGAGAGGAGGTTAAAGTTGAGGCAGAATTTGTCCACTAACTGGTTTGCAATATCACCAGGCTCAGTGAATGTGGCACTATTAAACCGCAGTTCAGCACTTTGCTCTGTACTGCCCTTAAGTTTAGGTTTCTGACATAGTTGTAGAAGGCTTTATGGTTATGTTTCTCCTAGGAGGCTATCTTAACCTCAAAGATGGCTTTGCTTGACCTAATTATCCCTCTTAGGTGCCTGTTTACTTTGAAGAGAAAGTTTTTATCCTTATGGGAATTACCCTTCCCGATTTTTGCCATAACTGTGTTAGAGAAGCTTAACACTTGCTCCATTTGAAGCAGCTAATCTGGATGGCTGGAGTTTTTTACTAGGAAAACTGTCTTATTGACTGCTTTGACCTGTGCAAGAAGAAAAGCAGAGTTGCAAGCTTTTATGGTTGGTAGAATGGTTAAGGTGTTTACCTTACAGATACAAGGTGCAGGGTTTGATTCTCATATGGAGTAATGTGATAGGCTTAATATGGCCCACAAGGGCAGTTACTCTAATGCTAGTCTATGACCCTATGGTAAGGCAACCATATCTAATTGTCCACAGAAACAGAGTTTCTTTGAGAAATAATCCCTTTATGCCTAAAGTGGTATCCAAGTTTACTTTAAGCCAAACTATCCCTCTCCCCGATGTCCTGACTGAAATCCCTGTTACATTTTTTCAAACAGATGGGTTTTTCACCACTGATGTCCATCTGGAATACCAAAGTTTTAACATTCTCTGGATCATACATCCAACTTATGACATCAACTCTCAAGCATAAAGGTGTATTAACAGATGAGCATAAATTCTCAGGATATCTCACCACCAGCCCAAACAAAGGTCTCACACCCACTGGTCTGATCTTCATGTGGTTATTTGTACCGATAACCTTCTCAGATTCAGATAAGTGCCCCATTGGGGAACCTTCCTTCTTTTCTAAACTGTTTTACTAGATGTCAGCTATGAGGGTCAGGTGTAAGTGCAATAAGCAGATTAACTAAAAAGGCCTCCATACTCCAGTGTATTTTTCTACCTAAGCACAGAACACAGTTCTAGAGCTTGTTCCATTTGCCAATCCTTTGTGCCCAAGACTTTGCATTCCCATTTGTCTTTAATGGACACCTTCTTGGAGACCCAATGACTGAAGCTGCTGATCCACTAAAAGATGGTGGACCGTACCACACCAGATGTACCTCCATCTCATAACAAAAAACTCAAGAGGCCTAGGCCTGACACTCAGCTTGTCCAGTCTGATTCTGATGTAACCACAGAGGTTACAAAACCTGTGGTACTACTGACTCTCCCTCTATCATGACCTAGCCAGAGGTCGGTATGGTGTCAGAGGCTCGCACATCCAAAAAGACTGTTACTGCAACTGAGAAGGGGGAACCTTAAATAATTATTTTAGAGGGACCCAAAGGCATCCCACAAATTTTAATTAGGGAAGAGATTTGCAGAAAACTAATTGAGGTACATCAGGGCTCGGAGCCTCCACAGATGGTTCAAGCGGACATCATCCCAATGAAAAACAATGACCCAAAACTAAGCATGTTTTTCTCACCTCCTCCTCCTAGGGAGAATGAGTGGATAGACTTCTTTCAGGGCTTGTTCAAGGCCATTTTTGTCCTTAAACCACATTCATTTACAGCTCTTACTCCACTCCACAAAAGGTTACTGTGGAATCTTCTTCAGAAAAGGAGGAAGCCTCAGATTCCAATGACCATTCACTAGCCTACTCCTCTCAAGTTCACTTTATTGACCAGGTTCCATCAGATGATGAGGATTCCCTTTCTCCTGAGTCTCCAGTGGAAAAGGCATCTTTCACAGAGGCCATTAGTGTTAGGGAGTCTAGGTAAATCTCTCTTTCTAGTCTCAGAGGCCTTTTGAATGCTTTTGAATCCACGTCTACACCTCCTGACTCGCAGCCTTCTACAACCAAAAGGCCAAATTCTACAAGTTCTTTTTTATTTATTTACTTACTTTTGTTTACTGGGATAGTATGACTAGGTGGAAGCCCATTTTCAGTGGAGGCCCGGGGATAAATGCTCCAGACCCATTACAATTTTTAAAAAAAACTGTATAGAAAACAACCGTTACAAAATTTTACAGAAAACAAAGTTTACAATATTTTGTAAAAACATAATACAAGGGATGAAATAGAATACACATGGAAAGTACACAATGAGACGTTTGTATATTTGTGGCAAAGATAGTACACAAAAACAATGAATTGTGCCAGAAAAAGGTATAGAATAAAGTCACAGTTTGCTCCTATTGTTATATGGAAAAATAGGATTATGTGAATGTAAAAGGACTTCAGGAAGGGAAGGGGAGGGGAGGGAACTTGCTAAGAAAGGATATATTGCATGAAGCTATTAGGACAGGGAGAATAAGTTGAGGGGAAAGAAGGGACAGAGGAGCTAGAGAGGTGAAGGAAGATACAGGAGGGAGGGAGAAGAGAGTAGGAGATTTAAGTTGGTTCATGTGTGGATGTATAGTAAATAAATAAGCAGAAGTATAGGTTGAGAGTGAGAGATGACATAAAAAGCAGGTGGCAGTATTAACCATGACAAGAGCATGATCAGATCCAGTTTTTACCTAGGAAGTCTTTTAGGAGTTTTTTTGAAGTGAGATGGGTTGATAGTAGTTACAATTGGCTGAAGGATGGAGTTCCATTTCTTGGAGATGTAGTTGGAATAGAGAGCATGACTGGCTTTATTATTGGATTTGGAGACTTGCAATAAGGATTTGTTGGAGGATCAGAGATTATGGTTATTAGTGTAGGGTTGAAGAATGAGTTAAAGGGTGGGTAAGTTGAGTGTATGTTAAGTGATGGGGTAATTCTAGCCATAGTAGTTGCTGTAAGGTAGTGCAGTGGTGGGATCTGTATGGTGTATTAGTGGTGAATTTTGCAATTTTATTGTAGTAGGCCTCCAGCTTAGCTAGATCTGTTTTACTTAGGTTTGTAAAGATGGGAGAAGCGTATAGCAGGGAGGAGAAAAAATGGGTTCTGACTAAGTCTTGCCTTGTGCTATCAGTAAGGAAAAGGCTGACTGTAGAGAGAACCTAGTTTAATATGTGTTTTCTTGATGGCCTGTGCTAGGTGTAAGTTGAATTTTAGTTATCTATTAGAATGCCAAGTAATTTTGTATGAGTTACAGCTGATATTATAGTGATGTTGGAAGAAAAAATCTGGAATTGGGGTAGTGGAGTCATATGATTTAGTGGGATGAAAGACCATCAATTTGGTCTGATTTGACAGATAGGAAGGACTGTTGGGTTGTACATGTAAGTAGATTTAGGGAAGGAGGGGCACAGATAAGAGCAATAGAGACTGAGGGGGATGAAAACTGGAGTCAGTTGGTGAATATGCAGAAAGAATAGAAGAGAAGAGAACTGAGACTAGAACCTTAAGGAACGCCCAAGGTGACAGGCAAAAGTGGAGAGGAATCCTGTTGCCATTTGACTGCTTGTTGTCAGTCTGATAGGTAGCTATGGAACCAAGTTAGAGCAAAGGGGCTGAGTTTTAGTGTTGCTAGTTCATCAAAAAGTTTCTGGTGGGAAACTGTGTCAAAGGCACAGAAGACCTTTTAAGAATCATACAGCTGACCATTCAACTGTTTCCCTATCTTCTGACAAACCTTGTAAGCTACTCCATAATCCCAATGCCCTTCCTTCAGACAAGGACAGCAAAGTTGTGGATAGGTGAGGAAAAAGGTTTACACTTTTGCTCTGGCCTTCAGGGAAGCAAACTACCAGGCCCAGATGACCAAATACCTTTAATCCATCCTTAACAGTGTAAACAGGGCAGTGATACACATGCAAGGTACAGACTCTAAACAACAAATTTTGGCCTTGGTGAATCAGGCATTTCAAGTGGCCAGACACAGGATAAAATGCAGCTATAATGCTGTTGAGGCCTCCTCCAGAACAGCTGCTACTGGTATAGTCATTCACGGATACGCCTGGTAATGCAATCAGCCCATACAAGAAGATTTCAAGACCAAGGTTCTTGATGAAAATCTTTTGTTTTGATCACAGGCAGCTAGCCTATTCAAAACTTTACAGGAACAAGGTAAAACTATGAAAGACTGCAGATAAATCGTTCTCACCTCTGTACCCAGACAACAGTGGAATTATGCAGCCAAGTCTAGTTCTTTTGTTAGAAGGGAACACAGACCTTTCCCAGAAACACAAGAAGACACCCAGGAAAAGATTTTCTGAAATAACTGAAAGGGACCTCAGATGTAGGAGGCCTCCCTTCTTCAATAAGTCACTGTGACTATCTTTCCAACCCCCTCTACCTCTGTCTTATCTTAGCTCACTTTCAGTTTACTGCTTCATAGCACCTGTTACAGCCTTTTGCAGGACTTTGGGAATTCAAATATTTGTCTACCTAGACAGTCTGCTAATTCATGTCTCTTTGCCCTTGATCTTACTGCAACACCACCGATTTTCTCATAACTGCCTTATGCAGTTGGGATTTAGTGTCAACTTCAAAAAAAAATTCTCCCTCCAGCCCACTCGGGACCTAGTTTTCTTGAGTTGCAGACTGGACAACAAAAAGATGCAAGCCTTCTTACCTCAGGAAAAGTGCAGGACCTCACAATTTACTTCTCATCTCTAACCTCACTGCTTCACCCTAACTTCTTATCCCTCAACCTAAGCTTATGGATGATAGGATGTAATTCCTTCCAGAGACCAATTTTCTGAGGGCATGCTTTGGGTTCTCCAGTAGGCAAGGAGATCCACAACACAAAAATCCTACATAGCCAAATGGAGGAGATTTTCTATATGGTATCATGCAAACAATCAGGACCCTACAAAATCAGCATTTCTTCTTGTCTTATCCTGTTCGTGACCTCATGAAAAGTGGCCTGGCATACTCTTCTATTAAAGTCCACATTTTAGCTATTTCAGCCTGTCTTCCCCTCAGCCAATCTGTTGTGTCCAGGTTTAAGGTCAAACATTTCTAAAAGAGGTGCTACACTTAAATCCTGAGGAAACCCATGCCCCAGTCATGGGACCTCAACTTTGTGCTAGAAAAACATACTCCTCATTTTTAGCCAGCCACATATTCTACTCTAAAATACTTCATCTGGAAAGCTATTCTTTTGCTGGTTCTCACTTCTGCTAGGAATGTCTCAGAAATACAGGCACTCATCTGCCCACTTTTTTCACAAACCACAGAACAGGGATGAAATACTCCTACATTCCCTAGACGTGCACACTTTCTTTCCCAATCCAAAGAACAGGGATGAAAGACTTCTACATTCCCTGGATGTGCACAGACAGCTAAGACTTTATTTGGGTAATACTAAGTCTATTCATAAGTCAGAACAACTATTTGTCTTTTTCATTGACTCTAAACTGGTCTAGTTAGTATTTAAATAAACCACTGCTAGGTGGATTTTTTAAGCACATTTAATTTTGTTAGTTGCATCATACCAAATCCTTGCCCTACTTTTTGTGGGCTCAATCTGCCAGAGCAGTGGCATCTTCAGGTGCCATCTAAAAAAGGGGTAGATTCCAAGACAATCCTAGAAGTTGGTAACTGGTCTTCTGTACATACCTTCACTAAACACTACAGAACAGATGACCTTTCAAGGTCCAGGGCTGCTTTCTCTAGGTTGGTCCTTTTTGGACTCTTGAACGATTACGATTCTCCCCATTCTCAACCATTACCCCTTCTGTTCCCTTAGGTTTTGTGAAAATCACCCATCTGATTGAAGTACTACAACATTGATTGTAGTCAGGACATAGTACAGTTATGTAAGCACTTACTGTAACAATAGATGTCCTACTGATCACTTTTGTAGTATTCCTCTCCATACTCCTTCCCTCCTTTCTGGTCTCTTTTTATTCTTCTCCTTAACAATTGCCCTGTCCGGCAGACCCCAGGACTGAGGGGACCCTCACATCTCATACTTCATCTCTCCTAGCTGACTACTCATCTCTCAGACATCTTTAGGCTGCTGGTTTGGAGATAGTATGAGGATTTATGCTCATATATCTGTTAATATACCCCCAAGCATGCAAGCTGAGGTAATACATCTCACATATGCTCCAGGGAAGGTTAACACTTTGGTACCCCAGACAGACTTCAGTGGTGAAAACCTGTCTGTTTGAAATACTGCAACAGTAATCAGGAGAACATCTACTGTTATGGTAACTTCTTACACAACTGTACTTTCTTTCCTGAACCTAAAAATGAAGGAGAAAGGATGCCCCATACCTTGGATGTCCATAGACAACTCAGGTACTATCCTGACAGCACTAATCTTGTAGATCTTTGGATCAGTTGTTCATTTCTTGTGAAGGAAAGAAGGGACAACCTGTCAAAACAAATATTTCCAAATGGTTGACTCAGGCTGTTACCTTTTTTTTATATTTACCACAGCAAAACTTTTACAGGAAAGGTCAAGGGCCACTTTACCAGGGCCTTGACTTCATCTGTGAGTTTTTCTAAAGGGCTGGAGTCTAGAAGTCTTCTAGAAAAAACAATTAGGTCCTCTATATATATATATATATATATATATATATATATTTAACTTGATTCCCTCTCTGGGTCTAGATAAGGTTTTGCTAGGACCATTCTCCAGGGACTACTGGACCCCTCCCATTCCACCTCCCAGATATAAGTTACAGTAATCTACCCAGATAGCTAAGGCTAGTGTGGCAGTGAAAACGTGATGAACATATTACAGTTGTGTAAGTAAACGTACCTTAACAGTAGATGTTGAAATGATCACTGCTGCAGAAGCCGCTCCCTCCTTCCACCCCCCTTGTTTTTTGGTATGTTGTTTATGCCAGGGTGTGGACAGTTATTTTTTGTTATTCCTAGCATTGGCCTGTCAGGGCTCAGCCTCCTTCTGTCTGCTGACGTGAAAGCTCTGAAGGGCTTGGTGTCAAAACCTGTCTTTTTAGTCAGCTCAGTTCAAGCTAATGGTTTGGGCATGTGAAAGTTGCCTTGAAGCTTTGGAAGCTGGCCAGCTCCTCTATCCTTGTCAGGCTATTACCCATGTAGCTAACTAAGGCTAGTGCAGCAGTGATGATTTGAATGTCTACTGTTATGGTAAGTTTACTTACACAACTGTACTTTTTGCATCTTTTGCCTAATTTTTATCTGTTATAATGTTGAATGGCATAGGCATCTGTTTCATATAGATTCCTTTATCTGACCTGTAACATACTCCATTATACGGTCAGGGTATCATTTCTAACTCTTCTTTCTTTATCATATATAACATTCTTCATTCTATACTCGGGTATTATGTCTACCTCTTCTTTCTTTATATTTATAGTATTCTTTCTTTAATTTGTTCGCATTCTTTCATTAATTATTTGCTGTTTATCCTTGATTCACTGCACATTACTTGGTTATTAAACCTTTAATAAATGTGAACTTATGCCAGACAACATGCAGGGCCTTAAGTTCTAACACTGATTTCTGGAATGAGTTAGAAACTAGTCACCATTCATGATAATGGGTAGTAAATAATAAAAAATATTTAATATTTTTCAGCCAAATTTGCCCTCTTACTGAAGTGATCCACTTTGTTTTCTGAATAACTGAGGCTGGAAAATATTTACTGATTTTAATACCAGCTGTCTGAAATTGAAGGACCTGTTTGTATCTCATTGCTAGTATAATCTGTGATTTATTTAGACATTTTAGTAAAGTTAGCAATTTGGCTAAGGTGGGGTGTGCCTTTGATATTGTTTAGACTCTTTGTCCACTATACCACATTACTAATGTGTGCCAACCTTAACCCTAACCCAAACCCTACACCTTACCTTAGCAAGAACCCTTTGTCACATTATCTCTACAAAAGACACTCAGATATGCATCACATTTAGTAGCACACACGCACAATACAAAATCTGTAACCTTTCCTATGCCTTACTCAAACCACAACTTGCAAACACACTCCTACCCTAATACCAAAGCTTTTGGTATATTCGAAGGTCTTAGCATTAAAATCACAAACATACACTTACCTTACCCATATGTGATCCATCTTCCTTCTTTCACCAATTCCATCACTTGATAGAGTACTTCCGATGAATTTCCAAAGCACTTCACTCTGTTGATAGATCGAAGATTTGACAGAGTGAAAAGAACCCATTAAAACTGATAATACTGAAGTTTTAACCACCTTTAGTTTATTCCTTTTTGCATTTTGACTCATTGCCTGCATCTTTTATTTGTAGGAATAAAGTTTATAGTCCAAACTGCTTTGCAAAGAATGGCCTCCAACTCCTCCCATAGTGCTTTCTTGTATTGTTCAGAATTTTATCTACCCCTCCCTATGCCTTTTTTAGGTATTGTCTATGTGTTGCATCTATTAACCTAGCAAAGTCAAACTTGGAAAATGTGAAGGTAGCCCTGCTCAACAGCAGAAACCTTAACAAAAAATACAGTCCCTGAAAGTCTTTCAATACCTAGAAAATGTTGACATGCATTACATGTGCAGTACATTGATATCTCACTCTCCCATGGAAGATTCAACATCTACCACTTATTCAAGGCTGCTGAGGGCAACTTTGTTTAGACAGTGGCATGCCCCAATTCCTCTGCAAATCTGTCATGTCTACACTTTATAAGGCAAGATGCTGACCTTGAACATCTTCATGACATAGCCATGAGTAATAATTCCTGCCACTTTCTGGCTAATTCGAGAATAACTTCTATAAGACACACTACCCACAGCTGTTATCTGAAAAAAAAAAAACTGAATTCCTCACTGTAGAACTAAACTCCAGTTTTCAATTTCAGCCACCTAGTTATAAATTGGAAGACTTATAATTCTGCAGATAAATACACTCATTGCTTTCTAGATTTCATCATTGCTGATTCACTTGACCAAATAGTGCTGTCCCCCATCAGGGGGTCAAACTTGATTGATCTAGCCTTCACAAACATAAAGCCACTATGCTCTACATCTATAATCACCCCATTGCTGGTCAGGTATGACCACCATTCAGTGGTCTTCACCATAAGAACTTAACCCAACTTGCCCACAAACCCTGATGTGATTGCTCTAAGGCTAACCTTTTGAAATTAGCACCCAACCTGCTAGGATTTCAAAGGAACCCCCCCTGCAAATTACACTGCATTTAGAGAGAGCTGCTATCCTCATCTCAATACCTACATTGAGACATCAGTCCTGATTACACAAAGTACAATATCAAATTTAGGAACAAAACCCTTTGACAGACCACTGGAATAAACAAACTATACAACAAAAGAAGAAAAAAAAAACTCCTCACACTTAGCAGTAAATCGAGAACCTGTCAGTGTTCAAATATAGATCACTGTTGCAGTAACCTAAGCTATACAAGTCTTACTTCCACTGCAACCAGCCTACTTCTGAAAGCTAAGGGCACCTTCCATGTCATCCAAGTGTCAGGAGCTCAAGCAGAGCTCCATAAAAATACAATTGGAGTGTGAGAAGCTTGAGAGTTTTTTTTTTATTTTTTGCTGCCTAAAAGAGTGTTCCTTCAGTGGGCACCGTGAAGCTATTGGCTGGCTAGTAATTTCAAGAACTAGACACATAAGTCCCTATTGGGGAAAGTCTTCCACTTTTATTTCATGAAGAAAACTTGTGTTTTTCCTGTGAAAAGTATTGTGTTTAGCTAGGAAACTGAATGCATTGCTATGTAAATGCTTGTGTGAACTTTGTCTGAGGAAAACCTTAACTTTTGGAAGAAATTTTACTTTCAAAATTTACTTACATTATTAATTTTATGTGTTTGGAGCAAGATCCAGTGCTTATGGGGGACTGTTAGTGGATTAATTTCCTTAAAAAACACTTGTTCTCTATTTTACAAGTTACTGACTTGTCCAGGATCTGCTCCTCACGTTCGACACTTCTTGCTCAGCTTTACCTATGAACCATCCTCTAGTCTCTGTGGTAGTAATTTCCTCTACATGCAAAAAGAAGTTTTAAAGGAGTCTTCAGGTGTCAGACAGGCTCCTATTGTCCCTCAGCCACTGGCAGTTGTCTTTGCTTTGGCTGTTGTTCTTCATACTGTTCATCTCCCCCCACTACTCTCATGGTATAGCTTTTTTTGGCCAACAAAGAAGTGGTCATAACCTCATACTCTGCAGCTGTAGGAATGTCTTTAGTGGGAAGGTGAGAGACAATTTTCAGTATCAGGAAATGGGGCAGGTGAAGGGTCTTCACTTGGCCAGGAAGGGCAGGCGGCAGCCGGGATCAGCATGTCTAACATAAGTCAGTCTTTTTTCAGGGAAGAGTATGCTTAGTGAGAAAAACTTTCAGTCACCTGCTTCCATTTTTATAGACAGGGAAATTCTTTACTGGAATTTGCAAGGAACTTAATGCTTTTTCTTTGCCTTCTCATTCTTTGGGCAAGGAAAGGAAGACAGTTCCTTTCCTTTCTGACATAGAATTTCAGTCAGAAGAATAGACACTTCAGGGGGTGGTTGTACCTCATGAAATTCTTGTCTCTTAATTTCTCCAAATCTTTTTGGTTTCTAATACTGTGATGGGAATGGACCCCATTCCTAAGTCAAAGTATGATTAAAGTTCATGAAATTAGTATTGTTTCACTCTCTGACGTCAGCCCGTAGTGCCCAGAAATGACTCCTCCTGCAATTCGTACGGATTTACATGTATTGGTAGCATATCTAAATACAATTGTCGACTCTTTTTTTATGAGACCTGTTACTCCTACTACTATTGGAACTGTCTGGGTATCTTTCTTCCACATTGCTCTCATTTCTGCCTGCAAATCCTGATATTTTATGACTTTGTGCCTCTCTGTACACAAGATACTATAGTCACTGGGTGTGGTGATTTCAATGATCAATGCTACTTTTGTCTTCTTTTCTTGGACCACTGTATCTGGTTTTTCTAGCATCTATCTTTTGAACTGTTGATAATGGATGATCTTGTGTGATGTAGACTTCTTCATTTTCTATGATGCTTTGTGGCTCATGTTTCCAGTGTTTTTCAACAACTTCAGTGCCATAATGTTTGCACAATCCCCAGTGCAACAGTCTTGCCACATTATTATTCCTTTCAGTATACAGTCCTTCTGTCATTAATATATCACAACCAGCAACAAGATGTGCAACTGTTTCCAATTCAGTTTTACAAAACCTACATTTGTCTGTTTCTCCCACATGTTCAATGGACTTTGTAAACTAATGTGTATGCAGCCCACTATCTTGGGCCGCCAATATTAACTTTTCATCTCTTGGCTTGAATTCGCCTCTCCTTAACCATTCCTGCATTCGTTCCTGATCAACATGAGGTTCTTCCACAAGTTTTCTATACTTGCAGCTATATTTATGCATTTTTCCACATTTCTTACCTTCTCATCTGGTCTTTCACCTTATATTCTTTCTTTTGTTTTTTGGCACATTCAGTTGCTGCCTGATTTTTATCTACTTCTGGTTTGATTTCCAATGCTTCTGTTAGATTAAGCAGAGAAGTCATCTTAGATTTATTCTCCTCATGTTTCAAAACTTTCATTACATTTGGGTATTGTGAGGTCAGCAGATATGTGTGGAGTCCCACGATTGCAGATCTATAATATAATCAACTTCAAGGAGGCCCATCCCTCCTTCAGAACGAGGAATGTATATCTTGGTATGCACTGATTTTTATAAATCTTATCTAATCTGTCCAACACGTTTTGGGGCCAGTCAATTACTCCAAAACTGTAAGTTAGGACAGGAAGAGCAAATTGGTTTATAGCCTGGATTTTGTTCCTAGATGTTAGTGCTGTTTTCAGGATTAATTTAAGTCTTCTGAAGTATTCCTTGTTAAGTTTTATTCGCATTTACTCATGTTTTACTGTTGATCCTTCATCAATTCCCAAATATTTATATACTCCTCCTTGCTCAAGTTATTTTACGTCACATTCTTGTCCCAAACTGTTTTCCTGGTGTTGCAGTTTTCCTGATTTAAAGGTTGCTTTTGCACATTTATCAAGACCAAATGACATTCTTATATCATCTGAAAAAGTTTTGATAACTTGCAGTTTCGCCTTCAGTTCCTCATCTGATGAGCTATACAGTTTTAAATCAACAATGAAGAGAAGAGAAGTCTTTACACTTTGTTGTTTTCTAGGAGCCTAATTATAGCCATGGCCTAAGCGGTTAAGTAGACAACTTAATGGGTTAAGGACAAGGCAGAATAGCAGTGGTGACAAAGAGTCACCTTGGAATATCCCCCTTTGAATTTTTATCCCTGGGGTAATAATTTGTCCTTTATCATGGCTTAATTGCAAAGTGGTCTGTCACTGTTTCATGGTCATTGTAATGTAGTCAATCAGTGCAGGATGTATCTCATACATTTTTAAGCACTCTTTTATCCATGAATGTGGGATATTATCAAATACTTTTTTGTCGTCAATCCATACCATACTTAGATTCTTCCCCTTTTTACGTTTCTCCACTATGACTTTATTTAACAACAAATGATCCTTTGTCCATATGACTTTCTTGTATTGCCCTTTTGTTCTACTGCCATAATAGAGTTTTCTTCTAAATAACTATAAACTCTGTCGGCATCAATTCCCATGTATAGTTTATACATCGTTATCAGTCTATAATTTTTAGGGTAGCTTGCAGGTTCACTCTTAAGTAGGAGCATTGTTCTTCCTGTTGTTAACCAGGTTGGTGTCTGTTCGGGGTGCGCATATAAATAGCTCTTAATCATGGCTAAATCTTCATACAAAGATGTTAATACTTTCAGCCAAAAGTTAGGTACTGCATCTGGGCCTGGGGTTTTCAAATTAAGAGGCTTTTCTTAAATTTGTTTCAATCTCTCTGGCTGTTACTTCATCCCATTTCATATACTGTACCTTTAAACCTCTTATTCTTTCTTTAACAATTTCTATCGATTTAGCATCTTTATTATGTTCCACAGTATCTTCATAGATACTTCTCCAAAATGTATCTATTTCTTCTTTTTTGGTGGTCTGTCAATTCCTTTTACCTTATTTCCCAATTCTCTGTAAAACATTTTTGGGTCATCAAAAAATTGCTTATTTTGTACTTTTCCTTTATATTTATCTTTGTGTCTTCTACATTTTTCTGCCTGTGCTGAAATTTTTAGTTTATTTGCGATAGTGCATGATAGATCCTAGTCTGTTCTAATACTGCACATTGCTTTTATATCTTTCTTAGTATTTTTGTTGATCTATTCCCTCTTCTATACTCTTTTTAACAGTGACACTTCTTAACTGCTTTATAGTTTTCTCTATTTTATACTTCCATGATGGTATTTGATTTCTCCCCATCCTTTCCCTTACTACCCTGTGCTAGGACTTTATCTGTTATTAATTTGGCTGCACAGTAATGTATCCTGTTTACTTCTGTTATATCGCATGAATCTCTATGGACAGTCCCAATTACTGTGTTCATTTGTTTTATCAAACTTCTAACTTTTTGGGTGTTACTGACCTTCTGCAGTCTATTTCTTTCATTGATCTTAATATGTCTATCCATCTCTTAAATTAATTAACTCTTCTCTTAGATAATTTTCTTCTAAACTGAGGGCATATTCTTTGCTCGCCATTTCCTGCGGGCATTTTATAGAAAGTTCCAGAGCTTCTTCCTGTGTCATGGTCTCTTCAGTTTCACCCTGTGTCATCCATTTCTCTTTCATATGGTAAGTCACTGGCCTACCACTTCATGGCATTGACTGTGTCAGAGTTGCCACAGTTTCTGGTTCTTTCCCTTGCTGTATAGCTCCAACTGAACCTTTGTACTTGTTTTCCTGTGGGAAGCTCCAATATATCTTCATATGTCAACTGATTAGATGTTTCCTGCTCTACTGGTTTCTCCTTAATTTGGGTGTCCATTGCTCTATCCTGTTGTTTTGCTACCTGAGTTAAATTTTCTACACTAAGTCCTTCACTTAGCAGGTAATCCATAACCTGAGTTTCTATTTCTTTAACTTCTCCATTACTAATCCTCTTTTCTACTTTTTCTCTTTATTTTATTGTAAAATTTTCCATATCCTGATGTCTGTGCATATATTTCTCCAAGAGAGTGCTCTTCTGGGGCTTCAAATGATCGAAATTCAGTTCCTGTAGCCCACTGTTGGGCAGATAAGTCCCCTTGGGGAATCTCTTCCACACATTTTCTTTTTTGATAAGCAATTGTACCAGATCTCTTTAAGAGTACTAGCAATTTAATTGTGTTTACTACTTTACGGAGACGTCATGTCTGGCAGGTTATTTTTATAAGGGTCTATTCTTAATTGGGGCACTAATTTGTGGAAAAAGTGTGCTGCTTTTGTACTGATTTGTGACTTTTATTAGGGCTTATGTGTTTAAGGTGAGAGTAAATGTGTTTGGTGCTTGTGTACACTTCACTGATAAGTTATCTCCTTTCCAACTCCTTCCAGCAGCTTTGATTGGAGTTCAGGCTTAATTTTTCAGCTGGGAGATGGATCAACTTACCACTTCCTTAGTGTGTGCTTCCTCTGCTACAAAGAAGCAGCAGAAACTAAGTAGGCCTTGCAGATGCAATAAGCTCAGTCAGTGCTTTAGCCACTCACTGGATGGTGACTCTGCGGTGGCTATTTATAATTCTTCAGACCACTCACCTTTTTCTCCAGATTCCTCTGGTGTACTCCCTTCAGCCACTATGGAATGGGAGTCAGCCACATCCTCTGCAGCTGTTCGAGTGTTCTTAGCCAGCATGGGAGAGCCACTTTCTTCTGACCTGACAGATTCAGCAAGAGATGTGGATGACTCCCATTCTATAGTGGCTGAAGGGACTACACCAGAGGACTCTGCAGAAAAAGGTGAGTGGCCTGAAGAATAACAAATTGCCACTGCAGAGCCAGCACCAGTGAGTGGCTAAAGCACTGACTGAGCTCATTGGATCTGCAAGGGCTACTTAGTTTCTGCTTCTGAGGGTTAATATCATTCAGGAAGGGTAAATGCCAGTGCAGGAGACAGATTCCCCATTAGGACTGCCACGATAAGTGTTTATTTTGCTTAGGAGCATCTCACAACCATACAACCTGTTCTATTTGTCAGGCTTTCATACAGAAGACCCTGCATAGTAAGCTTTTTTCCCTTGTCTTGTATCTTGAAAACCAGCACCTTAAGCTTCTCACTAAGGATACAATGGAAGGAATTCCGAAGAAGGTTAAAAAAAAATAGGACTGGAATCTTCCACTGTCCAGCCTCTGCCAAGTGTTTCTCCAGAGGTCAGTGAGATCCCAGAGGCTCACCTGCCTTTGTTGTCTGATTCCTCTGCCACAACTGGGTTGGAGGCCAGTGAGGATCCAGCTTGCACCATGTCTGACGAGGCTTTGCAGGCTTCCATTTCAGACATTCGGAGGAATCACAGTTGATTATTTCCGAGGGGGGCCTAGGGGTGTTCCACAGATTCTACTTAGGGAAGAAGTTCCTACTATGGTTATTGAATGCTGTCCGGGGTCAGACCCTTCTAAGTTTTATAGGGTGGATGTTCCTGTAAAGGAGAAACAAAAAAACTAAACATATTTCTCCTTGGTCTTCTATTCCCCTTAAAGGGCCTAGGGAACAGGATCCTCTGAGGAGGAGTCAGATTCTGATGAAAAATCTATGGCTTATTCTTCTAACTTCCTTCTCCTTTAGACTATGGGTCAGAGGAAGAGGAATCTTATAGTCCTGATACTCCTGTTGAAGAAATTTCATTTGGGAACATAATCTCTAGGATGATGGAATTTTTTTAAATGGGATTGTGTTCAAGTTTCTGAAAACCAGAAAAGGTACTATGAATTGATGCAGAAGGAATCCAAAAAAAAACTTTTGCTATTTCTCCTGTCTTGGTGGCTTTGTTGGATGCTTTTTCCAATGCCTCTAAAGTTCCTGATTCTCTGCCCCTGCTCCCATGAAGCCTGATAGGTTTTATAGGGTGGTGAGGATTACAACTTTTTGTATAAATGTCCTACTGCTGACCCCCTCAGTGGTGTCTGTAGCCTCTGACAAGCCTTCTTATTTGCTTCCTTCACCCAAGTTACTAGTTTCTGATAAAGACAGTAGCACCATGGAAAGGCTAGGTAAGAAGGTTTACACTTCAGTTACCTTGGCTTTTATGGCTATTAATTACCATACCCATATGTCCAGGTATGTGTTGGCTCTTCTTTCGCAGGTATGTCAGTTTAT
This sequence comes from Protopterus annectens, assembly GCF_019279795.1. Taxonomy (NCBI): domain Eukaryota; kingdom Metazoa; phylum Chordata; order Ceratodontiformes; family Protopteridae; genus Protopterus; species Protopterus annectens. Next base: position 133,032,198 of record NC_056738.1, read on the forward strand.
TTCTGATCTCCCAGACACTGAGGGTAAAACTTCTGCTCTTTCCTTGCTAGGGACTGCCTCTCAAGTGGTTCATTGTTCTATTAAGTGTGGTTATGATGCAGCAGATGCCTCTTCCAGGGCTGCTGTTTTTGGTTCAGTGATGAGGAGGTATTCTTGGCATAGGCTTCAGCTTTTACCTGATGATATCAAGGCTAAGTTGATGGATGCTCCTCTTCATAATATTTGTTTAGGGAAGCAGCTGCTGGTTAAAGTCCCTTCAGGATAAGAGGAAGGCCTTACAGGAACTCAAACGTGTTTGTCTCTCTTGTGCCTACATTTCAGAGAAACTACCCAGTTTCAGAAAAACTTCCCTAATAAACCAACCTTTGTTCACAGGCAATCTCACCCTGCTTGTATGGGCAAAAAGAATGGTAAGCGGGCTCTTTCTTCTAAAGCTACTCAGACTTCAGGGACTCGGAAGTTTTCCTTTCCTGATAAATCAGGTGCTGTGTGACTATCCGTCTCTTTCCAGCCTCATTCCTCTTTCTCTTCCTGTTTGGCTTCAGATTACTCAAGATTCCTGGATTCTGTCTGTTATTCACCAGGGGTATTTCATGGCGTGAAAATCCCATCCCCCCTTTTATGGGCATTCCTCAGCCTCCTTTGGAACAGCTTCCTTTTTTCCCAGAGGTTCTTTGAAACCTTTTCACTCAGGGTACTATTCAAGAAGTACCTGTGTCCCAAAGGGGGAGGGGGTTTTACTCAAGAATGTTTCTAGTGCCCAGAAGAGAGGGTACTTGGAGACCAGTTATACACCTCTCTCATCTAAATACTTTTCTGAAGGTGTCTTCCTTTTGAATGTTGTCCCTTCAGACTCTTTTTTTCCTCTCTTACTACCTCAGGCCTGTATGGTGTGTCTGGATCTCAAGGATGCTTATCTACATATTACTGTCCATCCCTTTTTAAGGAAGTTTTTACATTTCTCTGTTGCTTCCTGGAATTTTCAGTTCTCTATTAGCCCTTTGGCCTTTTCACTGTCCCAAGGGTATTCACCAAATGCCTCACTCCTATGATTGCAGGCTTCAGGGAATCCAAATATTTCCTTACTTGGATGACCTGCTGATTCAGGCAGCTTCTTCTGAGATCCTTTTGCAAAAATCTTCATTTTGCCATTTCCCTTCTTCAGAGCCTGGGGTTCACAATAAACGTCAAGGAGTCTTCTATGACTCCTTTTCAATATCAGGTCTTTCTGAGTTGCAGGATTCAGACAGTGCCTATTCTGGCATCCATGCCTCCTCCAAAGGCCATAACTCTCATTTTCTTTTTTTAAATTCTTCTTCCTCTGACATCCATTCCAACCAGAGAGTTTCTGAGAGATCTGGGTTTCATAGCATCCACCATTCCTATGATCCCTCTGGCCAAACTTCACATGAGAAATGGTTTCTGAAGTCAGTTTGTCTTCAACGTGTGCATCCTCTAGACTTTGTAGTTCCTCTTGTTCATTGTCTCAAGAAGGAACTTCACTGGTGGACCCAGCAGTTGTCTCTAAATCCAGGAATCCATTTTCATCCCCCTCTTCCCTCTCAGGAATTGTTTACAGATGCCTCAGATGTGGGATGGGGAGTAGCATTTGGTTCCCTAAAGGTACAGAGGGGTATGGTTGCCTATTCAGCAGAAGGAGCACATCAGTGTCAAAGAGATGAGGGCTCCTGTGATGGCACTTAATGCTTTTTATCCTCTTCTTTTCCTCCAGGACCTCTGAATGTATTCACAGACAATACCACAGTGATGTGGTATATCAAGAAATAGTGAAAAACAAGATTGTACCTTCTTTGTTGGTTGGCATTCCTGGTATGGGATATTGCTTCCAGTATCAAGTGACTCTTCAGGCAGTTTACATCCCTTCAGGTGAAAACATTGTGGCAGACACTCCAAGCAGGTCCTTAACTCAATCCCATGAATGGATGCTTCACAGGGATGTGTTTCTGGACACTGTCCAAAAGTGGGGTACTCCTCAAGAAGATCTATTTGCCTCCCTTCTGAACAGAATACATCCTGTATTTTGTGGCAGACTCCCAGGTTCTCTGATGTGGAAGGTGGACGTCCTCTCTTTTTCTTGGAAGGGAGGATGTTTCTTTATGCCTTTCCTCCCCTTCCTGTCATTCCAAAAGTCCTGTTCAAAATTCAACAAGACACTCCCAAAATCTTGCTGGTGACTCCCTTTTGGCCAAGACAGCATTGGTTCCCTCTTCTTCTTCATTTAGCCAAGGCAATCATTACAAGTTACCTTACAGGGGGTATCTAATCACACAAGACAAGGGATCTCTCATCCATCCCCACCTGTCCAGCCTTCAACTGACACTGGGGGTGATAGGATTTTGATTCCATATAGACACGCTTTTCTGAGGATGTGCTGAGGGTCCTGCAGGAGGCCAGGAAAGCTACTACTAGGAAATCTTATTTATCCAAATGGAAGAGGTTTTCTATATCATGTCTTTCTCATAAGCTGGCCCCACACTGTGGATATTCCTTTGGTTCTCTCTTATTTGTGTGAGTTGCTGAATGCTGGTTTGGCCTATTCTTCTATTAAGGCCCAAGGGGGTTGGGAGGGTGGCCTAATGGTTAAGGTGTTTGCCTTACAAACACAAGGTGCAGGGTTTGAGTCTCACAAGGGATAATTGGCTAGGCTTAAAATGGCTTGCAAGGGCAGTTAGCCTAGTACTAATCTATGAATCTATGAATCTCTGCTTGTCTGCCTTTATCTTCTAGATTTGAAGCTAAGCAATTTCTTAAAGGTGTCCTTAATATTAGATCTCCCAGGAAACCTGTACTTCCTCCCTGGGATCTTAATTTTGTTTTGGAGAAGTTGACTCAATTTCCTTTTTAGCTTGCAACTTTAGCTTCCTTGGAGTATTACTCTTGAAAGACTGTTCTTTTGTTGGCTCTTACTTCTGCCAGATGGGTGTCTTGAGCTTCATGCCCTTATGGCTTGTCCTCCTTTTTTGATATTTCATAAGGACAGGGTATCTTTGTGTACTAATCCTTATTTTATGCCTAAGGTTGTTAATGAGTTGTCACTTAGTCTATTCATTTGCCTACTTTTTTCTCCGCAGTCTGACGGTGAGAGGGTGCTGCATACTTTGGATGTGCATGAACAACTCAGATTTTATTTGGATAAGACTAAGGGTATTAGAAAATCTGATCATTTATTTGTTTCTTTTCATCCTAGGTTCTTAGGATTAGCTGTATCTAAGCAAACTATTTCTTCTTGTTTTCAAAGGCAATTTCTTTTTTTTATACTTTTCATGGTTAGAGCATTCCTTCTTCTGTAAAGGCTCATTCTACTAGAACTGTGTCTTCTTCTGGTGCTTTTTTTCAAGGGGTTGGATACTAATTCTATTCTTGAAGCAGCTACCTGGACATCTGTGCTTACTTTTACCAAGCACTGGCTTCTTAGAGAGTTCTACTGCTCCTTCTTCCTCCCACGCTCCTTCTTGAGATTTGGCACTCTCCCATAAGTGAAGAATACTGCAACCAGAGAGTGGAAGGACATAGTACAGTTGTGTAAAATCTTACCATAACAGTAGATGTCCTTTCCTTCACTGTTGCAGTATTCACTCCCTCCCACCTTCCCCCAGTCCTTTTCCTTCCTGGATGTAGTAGTTACCTCCTGGGTTTCCTTAGATTGGCCTTCCTAGTGAAACAATAATTTCTGAGGATGGTACATCCGGATGTCACCTTTATGCCCTATGCTACGCAAGGAGCATACAAGGGACATTCATCATACCTTAAAGCAACAGTACACTTTGGTATTCTAGCCAGACATTGGGCTACCCACGGCAGGGAATCCCATAAGTGAAGAATACTGCAACAATGAATAAAAGGGCATCTACTGTTACGGTAAGATTCTACACAACTGTAGTTTCTCTACATTATCTTTTGGGTTATTCACAGCTCCAAGCATGTTTAGAAATTATCCAGCTCCAGTGGCTGCATAGCATGCAAATCTTTCCTTATTTAGATGACTTGCTTATTTCTGGAGTATCTTTTACAAAGTATCAGGAGCTCCTTCCACACGTAGAAATCTCCTTTTAGATCTTGGGTGCCAAAAAAATATTCAGAAATTCTGTCTCATTCCTTTTCAAGGGATTGTGTTTCCAGGATGCCTTCTGAACTTGTTCATACAAAAAGCATTCCTTACTCAAGAAAAAGTGTAGTTACATCTGGAACTCTTCCTAAGCTTCTCAAATTAGTCCCATATTTCATTGTGAAACTAGCTCAGGATTTTAGGGTTAATGGCTTTGAAAGATTAATCTATTTGACTATAGAAGTGCTAAACAGATGACCATCTGACTACTCAAAATTCAGTCAGGAGTCTTCATAATCAGTCAGTAGCATTTATTTATACAACAAACAGTAAAATAAAATTGTTGGCGAGCAGTTTCAATTACAATGTAATATAGACAGCAGCATAGATAAATTCATTTGCAAACTGAATTGTCAGCATCTGCTGTCAACCGAGTTTTCTCTGTACAGCAGTGCATACTCTGTGCTATGTATTCTGTACTTCCTTTTGTTTTCAAAATGCATGTCTTATACCTTTTCTCTGTAGCCTGTGCCTTGAAATGATAAATCTTAATATGAAGATTGCTATTGTTTTTTTTTTTTTTTTAAACCTTATGTTGTTAATCCAGATGGCCTAAGCTGCAGAAGCTTTCAGACTTCTGTTTCTACATCTTTAAAGTCACTCTGGCATACAACAAAAATGGTCTCAGGAGAATTATCAGCATTTGACCCGAAGCTCACCAACTACAGCTCAGCTGTACTTTTCTACTGAGGTTGCCTAATGCAAAATTGTAAAAATGAATATATAAAATGAAGGTCTACTTGAAAATGGATACATTTCCAATCCAATTCAGAGAACTGTATTTATGTAAGATCTATTCTAACAACTCCTCCTGAAATCCCTGAAGATGGATTTGTTTCTGTATTTACTTCATAAATGTATCATATCATTAGTACTAACTGCTGTAGTATAGTTTGAATAAACATATTATTTAAAACAATTATCATTATTAAATTATCATGTATGGCATAGGCAATTTTACATTTATGTAAGTGAAAATAAGCCATAATGACACAATCTCAGTTGCAAACCTTACAAACTATGATGACACGTGTAGCTGCAAACATTGCACATCACTTATATCCAGTCATTGTCAGTCAACCATTATATAGCTCATTCAGTTCCTGCCTTCTTTTAAACCATGTACCTCCTCTGCATTTATTGATCCCACACTTCCAATTTTTCCTGTGTACTTTGCAATGGTGATGGACAGGTTGACAGACGAGATCAGACAGGAGTCCCCGTGGACTATGATGTTTGCAGATGACATTGTGATCTGTAGTGAGAGTAGGGAACAGGTGGAGGAGACCCTGGAGAGATGGAGATATGCTTTAGAGAGAAGAGGAATGAAGGTCAGCAGGAATAAGACAGAATATATGTGTGTGAATGAGAGGGAGGATAGAGGAATGGTGAGGATGCAAGGAGTAGAGGTGGCAAAGGTGGACGAGTTTAAATACTTGGGGTCAATAGTTCAGAGTAACGGTGAGTGTGGAAGAGAGTACAGGCAGGATGGAGTGGGTGGAGAAGAGTGTCAGGAGTGATTTGTGACAGACGAGTACCTGAAAGAGTGAAAGGGAAGGTCTACAAGAGGGTAGTGAGACCAGCTATGTTATATGCATTGGAGACAGTGGCATTGACAAAAAGGCAGGAGTTTGAGATGGATGTGGCAGAATTAAAGATGTTAAGATTTGCACTGGGTGTGACAAGGGTGAACAGGATTAGGAATAAGTATATTAGAGGGTCAGCCCAGATTGGAAGGTTTGGAGACAAAGCCAGAGAGGCACGATTACGTTGGTTTGGACAAGTGCTGAGGAGGGATGCTGAGTATATTGGGAAAAAGATGCTAAGGATGAAGCTACCAGGTAACAGGAAAAGAGGAAGGCCTAAGATAAGGTTTATGGATGTGGTGAGAGAGGACATGCAGGTGGTTGGTGTGACAGAGCAAGATGCAGGGGACAGGAAGAAATGGAAACAGGTGATCTGCTGTGGTGACCGAACAGCCGAAAGAAGATGATGATGACAACTTTGCTCCTGTTATAGATCCCAATTCCATTTTTATTATCTCTGTTACTATATCTTTGCTACTTCTACTGAAGTTGGTTTGGACTTTAATTTCCATTTTCTAGTAATTGTTTTTTTGGCAGCCATCATAATTAGTCTCAGCAAGACCGTACTATGTCTAGGTAGTTCAATTCTGTATCACAGCTCAAAAAAAATCATTCCCTTGGTTACACCAATTTGCTCACCCCACATCTCCAACAGAGCAGTCTGCAGGGAATCTTTAAAGTTTGACAACTCATTACATTCCCAGAAAATATGTTCCCAGTAACTGCTTTATTCCTCATCACACCTCCAGCATTTGCTTTCTACCTGAGGAAAAATTCTTTGGATTCTACTTGGGGTATAAAAATACCTATGTAAACACTTCCAAGCAAAGATCCTAAATCTTCTAGACTTTGTTGCATATTTGGGAGACATACACATATTCTTGATTGTTACTTTGTGAATTGCTTATCCAATCTCTCTTCCCATTCCTTTCTACCCTCCTCTGATTGAGTCTTATAGTTATCATGCAATATTTTATAAACTCTATTAATTATTCCTTTCTTAACGGCAACTTCTGTTCTAGATGCTACTAAAAACTCTACCAGTGCGGGTCTTTCATTTAGGACCCACCTATTTCTTTTTCTTTGCCTATACTCTGATATCAATTCTTGATAGGGAAGGCAGTCCTTAACCTGCAGTCCAAATAAGTTCTTGGTGTCTTCTCACTCTAATACCTTTCCCTCTCTAGTTATTTGCTGCCAATACTTTAGTTCCTTTGTCAATTTTCTCCAATAAAGTCCAGCCCCTTCTTGCCTATCATCTGTATCCTTAATTGCAGTCATTCCTATCGGCAGAATCTCCTTTCTCCATTCCTGTGTTGGCGTAGTTCTTAGAATACTTTCTGCTACTTTATGAATATAACATTCTGTGTGATTATTGCTATTCTCCTTAAAGGTCTGTCCTTGTTTCTTGAGCTTCCCCCCGTTTCATCATCTTTTTTCCACTTTGAATTATAGTTTTCTGCTAGTGCTAGGTATAGAAGCCTTAACTGTGTTACTCTGAATTACCCCATCAAATTGGGTAATCCCAATCTGCCCTGTTCTACTGGAAGAATAAGCTTAGCCCACTTGACTCTTGCTGTCTTCCCCTCCCAGATAAAAATCCTTCAGCTCTTTATTAGTTGCTATCCACAACTTCTCCCCTGGTTGATAAAAATATTCCTGACCTGTGTAGAAGACTAAAGGGATTAAAAACATTTTAACTGTTTATGTCTTACTATTAATAGCCATATAACACAGCTTCCAGTTTCTCAACTTTTGTATTATCTTTTGTTTCATCTCTTCCCACATGTCCTTAGCAACCACACCAGAATAACTTTTAATCCATACTCCTAAATACTTCATTTTATCATGTCCCCATAAGTATGCATATTGCTGAACCAATTTATATGTGTGTATAATTTACTGTTATTGCCTTTGTTTTAGCTTCATTATTTTTTTTTATCCCAAAAAAGATATGAAACTGTCCCAATATGTTCCACAGCACCGTACTGTCCCTTTCTGATTTTGCCAGGTTTAAAATAGTGTCATTTGCAAATAAAGCCAGCTTTTCTCGACTACCATACCAATTATAACCTTGCATTTTTGTGTTCCTTATTTTCATTGCCAGTGCTTCTAAATACAATGGAAATAACAGAGCAGGGAGAGAGGACACCTCTGCCTGGTTCCTCTACTTTAGCAGAGATTATCAGAGATGACCCTAGCCTCTCTGATTTTTGCCTTCAATTTCATATATCCTTCTAATCAACCTAAATTTTTATTAGGGAATGCAAATGCTTCCATTGCTGTGCTCATAAAGTCCCAGCTTACTCTGTCGAATTCTATCTCTGCATCAAGACCCACCAACAACAGTGGTATTTTCTTACATTATGCTTCCCTCTGGATCATCTGTTTTGTTAATGTTGTCAAATGTTTGCCACCCCTCCACAAAACCACATTCATCTGTAGCTGTCAATTCTGGCATCACATTTGCAATTCTTTTAGCCATTATACACATAATCAGTTTAAAATCATGTTTAGTATTGAAATGGGCCTGTAAGAAGTTGGATCTGATGGATCTTTACCCTCTTTACATATTACAGCTACCACCGCTTTCTTCCAGGATGTTGATACTTCTCCTCTTAAAGTACTGTTAAATGACCCCTTCCAGATCTTTATAATTTTTCCCCTTCTAGCTTCCAAACTTCCACAGGAATACCATCTATTCCTGGGGACTTTTCTGTAGATTGGTTATACATCACCATTTTTTATCTCATCTCCTCCTATCCTAACTGTTAATAATTGAGCATCCTCTACATCTAACATTGGCATATGTAATTCTTCCATAAGCATTTCCATTTGTACCTTTTCTTGATTTCCATTTCATAGAATTTCTGAAATACTTCTAGTACCTCTACAGGATCCCTTGTTATCGACTCCCTAAGTTTGGTGGCAGCCCTTTCTAATGTCTGTTGACTGAGTCATTGTGCTAAATGTTTTTGAGCTCTAGAGTTACCATCAAAAACAGTTGCCTAAGAGCAATCTTTCTAAACTCATGCACATTATTGAGGTAATCCCTTATTTTCTGTTTAGCATTTTGCTGTTGCTCCTCCTGTTGTACTGTGAGACCCCCCCCCCATTTTGCAGTACTTTAATATTTGTCAGTCCCTTTAAATAATTCATACTTCTTAACCATATATTCCTTTATTTTATTTCCCCTGTCTTTATGCTCCACTTTAATTTTATGCCACTCTCTAGCTATATTTTCAGAAGAAATTTCTGTCTTCTCTAGTAATGGCTGAATAATTTCTACACCCCATTCCTTAAATTCCTCTCTTTTCAACAGATAGGTGGGAAAGTGCCAGTGTCTCATTTTTATTTCATTACCCTGTATTTTTATTGTAGTTATTATTGGCGCATGATCTGAAATAGTTATTGGATGCATATTAAAACCTTCAATTAAATGCACATGTTCCTGTGAAATGTAAATTATGTCTAGCCTAGCCCAGTTTTTGTATCTTGGGAAATAATGTGTAAATTCACTCCAAACTCCTAGTACTGAATTCACATCTTCCATTTCAAATGTTTTCATAGATTTCTACCCACCTTTGTTACATTTTCCCTACTGGGCCCCAGACTCATATTCACTATGGCAAATCAAATTCCAATCCCCACCTATAAGTAATAATCCTTGCTGAAAGGTGATTATTTTTCCCAAAATTTTCTTAAGCTCCATTATAGCAGTTTTTGGCAACATATAAATAGATGCCAGTTAATCCTCCTCCCTTGGCAGTAGCCCCCTTGTACTACAACTCTACCATTACTGTCTTTTTTATTCTCTATTACTAATGAAGCTCGTCTTGCAATTAAGATTTACTCCTCTTTTGTTTTGCCCCAGGCATTCTGCTAAATAACCGTCTTGAAAACCTTTATCAAATTCATATGTTCAGTTCTCTCCAAGTGTGTCTCTTGTACCACATCTATTTGCATGCTAAATTTTTAATATAATTCACTACTCTTTCTTTTTTTGTATTTATCTGTGAGACCTTTAACATTTAAAGACATTATAGAAAGCATTATATTTTTAAAAGATTATTATTCCCACTTTTTAAGTATAACACGTTTTTTGTTAAATGTCAAGTTTTAGCTTTTGTGCTACTTGCCTGTAGTGTTTGGCAGGTTAATCTTTTATAAAGTTGTTTCTTGTCATCTCCATTTCAGCCTATGTCACATCTTTCAGAAGTTTTTGTTTCACTGAAAACCCTCAAACAAAAATACACCCGCAATACCCCTAAAACCTATTAACTTATCTTCAAACATTGAAGTTTTACTCTCCTAACCAAAGTAAATGTTCTAAACTGACAGCCACACACACCAAACTAGAGCTAACCTGAAAGAAAGGTTATCCATGCTAAGACGCATGGTATAGCCCTTGGTTCTGTTAAGTGCTGTTTGGTTAGGTCTTATCTTTCTACCTGTCTCAGCTGGGAAAACACTAGAATGCTTTCAGAAAAAAAATTCTCCACGCCATTTCTCTTTATCAGATTGTCTGCTGGAGACATTAGAACCAGACACAAAACTGTTTACTAGAAAAAAAAAAGCCTTATAATATTCAATATTTGTTTTTGTTTACTTTCTTTCTCTTAAAACTTATTACTAGATTAAACTAATGGTCTTACCCAGTCATTCCCCTATGCAAGAAAGAGAAAAAGCCACTATTTTTTTCTTTTCTCATGCTCTTTTAACCAGATCTTTTATTTATTTATTTTTTTTACATTGCATTGCCTACATTTCTTAAAATTGAGCAAGGAGAATGATAGTAGAAGAAGGAAGAAAAAAAAACATGAGCTTCTATTTACATTAGTATCCCTATTACACTTAAACTTTATAACATGCAAAGAAAATCATGCGCTATTAAAAATTTTGTTTTCCTTATAGTTAACTTTCTCCCTCCTTTTCCCCTTTCCTGAGTATTTTTCTGAAAATTAATGGCATGAAGTAGGGCATATGCTTTAAAGTCCCAAGATTAATAAAGTTCAAAAAGTCCAACATTTCCAGATTTTCTTGTTCTGACATGTTTCACAAATAAAATTATTGCTTTGTAATCCCACATTTGTCAATTTTTGTGTTACTGATTTTATTCTCCAAACGTTAATGACATGAAGTAGGGCATATTCTTTAGAGTCACCTACAAGTTTAACAAAGTCCAAGAAAGCACAATATTTTCAGATTTTGTTCTTTTCCTGTTCATCTCCTTCTCCCAATCCCTGTCGCTGCTTTATTTCCAACATAGTCTCAACTCTTCTAGTAAACTCTTATGCTTTTTACCCTCTCTCAAGGATTTTCCATTGAAACACTGGCACAGTCTCCCTGTGGTCTTTATTAGCAGAATATTCTTCTGTTTCGCAGCTCACTTTTTGTTGGACAATCTTTTGTATTTCTTCCTTAGCATGATAACAGAGACCTGGTGATCAAGGACTTTCTGTCTAAAGCTAAGAACAGTATGTACCACGAGGACTTCATCTCGGTCACAATTGACATCTGTGACCTCTTCTCAGTAATACCCTATGATGTTGGACTAGAATGGTTCTATGACTATTTATGCTTAAACAGTACATTGAACCATGACACTATCCTTACTATCAGGTCATGTATGGAAATGGTTCTGGACAACAATTTTATCACTTTTGAGGGGCATTTATTCAAGCAGGTGCAGGGGGTGGCAATGGGCACATGTTGCGCACCATCATTTGCTAACATTGTATTAGCACAGTGGGAAGACCTCTATGTAGTGAACTCTGAATTAAAGGACATGTGGGTACTATATGGACAGTACCTAAATGATATGGTCTTATTTTGGCATGGGAGCGAAGGTGACCTGAGTAGGTTCTTCGTTTACATCAACAACACCACCAACTTTTTGAAATTTACCATGACCAAGGACCTTGATACTTTGAATTATCTGGATGTTACTATTAAGAAAGATCACTTTAAGGGTAGGTTTACTTCACACCTTTATAGAAAACCTACCTATTCTAACTCTTTGTTGCATTTTGAGTTGCCACCCTCTGCATCAGAAAAAATCCCTTGTCAAGAGTCAATACGTGAGATTGGCCAGAATGGTGTCTGACCAGGGCAATTTTGTTAAAGAATGTGATGCCTTAATGGGAATGTTGCAGAAAAGAGATTACCCCTTTAACTTTGTCAATGACATAGCTGAAGAAGTCAAATCAAAAAGAGCTGGGGGTATTTATTCTACAACTCTTGGAGAAACCTGAATGTTTGAATAGGACCTCTGGTTTGGTCAAAACTGACAGTTTTATTAGGGCATGTGTCCTGCCATTCACTAGGGATTTTTTTTTTAACATTAGAAGCATCATTTATGATTTTTGGACCATTTTTTTGTTTGGATGAGAAGATCAACAAAAGGTTGGGGAAACGAACTCTTGTGGTTTACAAAAAGGGCACCTCCTTGAAAGGCCTGGTGGAGAGGAAAAAGTTAAAGGCAGGCCTAGGTGGAACTTTTAAATGTGGGGGGTGTGGACAATGCCCTATATATTGGACACTAATTCCATAGGAGTCAGGAACTATGGTAAAATTACTACTATTAAGAAGTGCTACTGTTACACCAAGGTAGTGGTATATATTGCAACCTGTATGGTATGTGAGGGGTACTATGTGGGGAAGACAGTCAGAGCCCTCAGACAAAGAATATATCAACACAACTATGATATAGTAAAAAAACAAAGAAACCAATGCTTTAAGCATATAAAGGTACACCCGACACATTATTTTAAATTTTTGTACTTGAACAAGTAGACCTGGGTCCACGAGGGGGGCCCGATGATGACTTCCTTGAATATTTAGAGCTCAAGTGGCAGATTAAATTAAATGCATGTCAACCACCTGGGCTCAATGACAAGTTATCCATTAGTTCTGTATTAAAACTAAAATCAGTTTTTTTTTACATGATTTTATTCAAGATCTGTGTTTTAAATCATGCTTCATTGCATAATACATTAATGTATATGTGGCTGGTAGGTGGCAATTGGTGTGTTGTAGTGGGTAGTTACTGTGATTATGTGTTACTGTCTTTTTAAACTGCTTAATTATTTTACAGGAAATTATGTTTGCTTTGTTAACCAATGGCTGTATGGGTTGTGGTATTTAAATATGGCATTTTTGTTTGTTCTTGTTCTGATGAAGTCTTGTGATTTTGACGAAAGCACTTAACGTTTTTCAATAAATCTTCTGGATTTAGTGCTGCAGTGTTCCTTTGGTGATCCTCTTCATATATTTTTTACTTTCTTAGCATGTACTTCACCAAAACATGATTTTTCTCCAGGGAAATATATTTTGAAGCTACCTGGGTGCAGCAGTTTGAATCTCATGCCTGCTTCTCAACATTCCCTGAATAATGAGAAAAATGTACTCCTCTTCTGCCTGGTGTGCAATGAGTAGTCATTCTCCACAAACACTCTGCTATTTCCCACTTTTAGTATTTTGTCCTTCTACCACAGTTTTGTCAGAATCAACTCCTTCTGCTGGTAAGATTGCATCTTTACTAATAAAGGTCTAGGCTGTTTTATTATAGCTAGGTTTGGAGCATACACACAATGTGCCCTTTCAGTTAACAATTCCTGATGTTCTTCGTGTTTCACTGTTGCAGTCATCATATTTGGGTTATTCCTGCCAGGATGGCCCTCGGATGGCCTAAATACGGGAAGCTTAGTATTTCTGCGTCGGTTGCTGTTGCTTAAGGACTGAAGCCAGGTCATCAGTAGTATAAGGTAAGGTAGCTGATGCCATTACATCAGTCTTTCTTGCCATGGAGCCAGAAGCAGTTTGCATGAGTGCTGGTCGGCCGCTACCTGAGTTTTGTCTACAGAATTGAAGCTGATGTCTTCTAAAGCTAAGTACTCCATTGGGGATCCTTTTTTCTTGCACTAACTGATGTCATAAAAAGATAATTGTCTTGCTGTGGAAAGCAAATACCACACTGAGACTTTCATTCTTAGTGCGTCACTTGATTAGGCCCAGACCATGACATCCCCCATTGTGGCTTCTGTGCTTTGGTCAATGCCGGAACTATCCATCGTCAGGCCTTTATTGTAGCTAGATATTTTTGCTTACAGTCCTCGAATTCTGATATGGCTTCAGTAGCCCATCCAACAGCAGATCTTCTAAAAAAAACATAAAAATAAAGACATAGACAGACTGCACAGGTCCAAACCTAACAATGATGCTTCCGTTAAGCTAGTCATCCATTCTCTGGTCCTCAGTGAGGCAGTTTCACAGCCCCTTATGCCCACTTCTGTGGATTCGCAGGCTGCTACTGAGACCCATTCGGAGTACAGTATGCTGCAAAACTCTTCTTTGACTAAGGATCCTGCGGTCGTCTCTACCTTGGATGGCTCCAGAGCCACTGAGCAAGCATCAGCTTCCAAAGAAGTCCTTTGCACTACCGATTCTCGACACAAACTGATGTTTTCTTTTGCGAATACCGTTCTTTCAAAAACTACCAAGTTTCTTAGGCCCAGGGTACGAACCACACCCAAGAAACCAATGGCCCAATCTCAAGCACCTGCTTCCTTGCCTCGGTCTCAAATGCTTAAAATGGTGGAATACCTTATCATGCTGATCAGGGGAAGCGAAGCTACTCCCTCCAAAAGGGAAAGAGATTTGTCCCCTGTAGTTTTGTCTGAACAAGAGTCCAAAAACTCTGAAGCATCTGAATATGAAGACATGCAACCCCTCTCTACTTATGAGGATTCTGATGCAGAGGATTCCATCCCTTCAGCCTCTCCCCCAGGGGATTTTTCCTTTGGGGAAATCTTCATACATTAAGGGAGCATTTCCAATGGGAGAGTCAAGACTACCCACAGTCTAAAAAAATACTCAGGGAATTTAGATCTTCCACAGCACAGACCCTTGGCCATCCCCCCAGTCATGGATGTTGTGGAGGATGTTTTCCTGGAATCCAGCTTGACTCCTGACACCCTCTCTCCTGCACCCAGAAAACCAGACAGGTACTATAGAGTCCCTGACTCTCACAAATTTATTTTTAAAAATCCTACTGCTGACCCTGAGGTAATTTCTCAAGGGCCTAAAGGGATTAAAGCAACCTTTGCTAAAAATCCCACCCCCTCATCCCGAGCACTAGACAGATGGGGTAAAAAAGTATACATCTCAGCTACTCTTGCTATCAGGGCACTAAATTGTCAGTTCCATATGCTAAAATTTCAGCAACATACCCTGGAACTCCTCAAACAAGAAATGTCTTCCTTTCCTGCTTGTGCAAAATATAAAGAGTTACAAGAGTTAATGCATTCTGTAAGTCAAGTAACTAAACACACCTTGCACTGTGGTTTTGATGCCCTAGAAGCTTCTTGCTGGGCAGCAATCACTGGATCTGTCATTAGAAGGAATGCATGGCTTAACTTATTTGGCACTAAGGCAGAAGAGGTCTTAAGATGGAAGAAAAAGCAAAATCTATGCAGACAGTTAAGGATTTCTTACAGGTACAGCCACCCAGGTTCAGCGCTGGTCCTTTCCTGCTTCCACTAACCCAGTCCAGCCCAGGCCCTGGGGAACCAGACCCCGCCCCCCACCAGACAGCAGCCACAGGGAATGCAGAGATCTAAGCAGTGGACTACCTCCACTTCCAAACCAGGGAGTTCTAAGCCACCCCCTTATGGAAAGAACTCATAATGACTCCCTTCCCCCACCCACTCCCTCTGCCCACCTTCACTTACCCCTAGGAGGAAAACTCTCCTTTCATGCAAGCACCTGGGCTACCATTACCAACAATCACTGGGTTCTCAACATAGTACATCAGGGTACCAGTTTTCCTTCCACCCCTTTACAACCCCAAAAGGGTTCCCAGATCTACCTCCAAAGCACTAGAGAGAGGCTTAAAAGCAAACCCTTTCCCTGCTTTCTATGAGGGCAGTACAGCATGTTCCTGCAGAACAGACAGGCCAAGGTTTCTACTCCAGACTTTTTCTGGTGCCCAGAAAAAAGGGCACCTGGTGTCCCATCCTCAATCTATCCATACTAAATACCTTCCTGGTGATCCCATAATTCAAAATGCTCACCCTCCACCAGCTGCTACCCTTGCTCTCCAAGGACGCTTGGCTAGCCACCCTAGATCTAAGAGAGGCCTACATCCACATTCCTATCAGGGAATCATGCAGGAAATATCTCTGTTTCAGGGCAGGATCTCAACACTTTCAGTTCTCTGTGCTTCCCTTTGGCTTATCTACTGCTCCCAGAGTTTTCACAAAATGTCTGGCTCCAGCCATTGCGTTTTGCAGACAAAGGAATATCCAGATTTACCCATACATAGATGACTGCCTTATTCAGGCAAACAGATGGAAAAGCTGCTCAAGCACCTGGCCTTTGTAAAGACCCTACTAACCTTCCTAGGGTACACAATCAATGAAAAGAAAATCATATGGGTGCCCACACAAAGGATCATCTTCCTGGGAGCAATCCTAGACACAGCATCCCAAATGTCATTCCTTACACCAGAAAAACAAATTTTCCTGGCAGCCTACTTCTCTCAACTAGCCACCAGACCCCAGTTATCTGCAAAGAAGATCCTGCAAGCTCTGGAGTTCATGGCATCTTGCATACTACTCATTCCATATGCCAGACTGCATATGAAGAAACTTCAATGGTACGTAAAAAACCTTTGGTGTCAACACTCTCAAGACCTGGAGACTCTAATACCTATAATTCCTTACCTCAGAAAATATTTTTTTTGGTGGGCAACAGCATGCTCCCACAACAAGGGACTACCTTTCTCACCAATCCCCGCCACCCAGACCCTCACCACAGATACATCAGACTATGCTTGGAGTGCACACCTGGACTGCAGGTGCATACAGGGCCAATGCAGCCCACAAAAATCCCTCTGCACACAACCAAAAAGAGATGATGGCTGTCCAGCATGCCTTCATAGCATTCAAGCCCCTTCTCTCCCCAGGGGCTCTCCTGATCAAAACAGACACCACCACTGTGATGTGGTATATCAACAAGCAGGGGGGAACCCACTCCTACCCTCTATGCAGGCTGACCATGACCCTTTGGCACACAGCCTCTTCTATGCAATTGCACCCATTAGCACAAGTCCTACCAGGTTCTCTCAACTCTCTGGCAGACCAATTAAGCAGAAATCTTCTGGGCCCACACAAGTGGCAGCTCAACAGAAGAACCTTCACCCTAATAACTCAGAAATGGGGCACCCTGAAGGTCAACCTCTTTGCCTCCCACACCACCTATTAGCTCAGCAAATTCTGCACCAGGAAGCATCACTGCATGGCTTGGAAATTGGATGCCATGTCCTTCCCCTGGGTCAATCTATCGGTCTATGCTTTCCTCCACTACCTTTCATCCCTAGGGTACTGCGCAAAATAAAGCAGGAAAAACCAAGGACAATTCTTATAGCTCCAGACTGGCCTTGTAAGCACTGGTACCCCTTGCTGCACAGCCTGTCCCCACTGCCACCACAGCATCTTCCTCAGATTCCAAACCTCCTGATCCAAAGGGAAGGGGAATTCATGCATTCCCAATGGCAGACACTCAATTTGACAGCTTGACTTATCCCCTAACCCCGGATCAATCTGCCAACCTCAGTAAACAGGTTCTAGATGTTATACATGAGGCCAGATGCCCTAGCACTAGAAAGTCTTATGCTGACAAATGGAAAAGGTTCTGCACCTAGATCCAGGCTAAGGGAGCCAATACGGTACAGCCCTCCCTCTCATCCTGGATTACTTAGCTGACCTACTACACAGTGGCCTGTCTTTCCCCTCTATAAAAATTCATGCCTCTGCTATCTCTGCTCATTTCTCCAATGAGCAGCCCCTTTTCTCACACCCTTTGATCAAACAGTTCCTAAGAGGGGCTAGCAAATTGAGGCCACCCAGAAGAGCACCAACCCCAGCTTGGGACCTTATCTTCGTGTTGGAAAAGCTCACCCTCCCCCCCCCCCCATTTGAACCAGCTTCTTCTGCAGAGCTAAAATTTATCTCCTGGAAGACAGCTTTCCTTCTGGCCATCACTTAAGCCAGAAGAGTCTCCGAGCTGCAAGTGCTCATGGATGTGGAACCCTTCATCATCTTCCATGCTGACAGGGTATCCCTCAGAACTAACCCATTCTTCATGCCCAAGGTGGTGTCCAGTGTGGCTCTCAACCAATCCA
Organism: Protopterus annectens; assembly: GCF_019279795.1. Lineage (NCBI taxonomy): Eukaryota > Metazoa > Chordata > Ceratodontiformes > Protopteridae > Protopterus > Protopterus annectens. Next base: position 133,050,094 of record NC_056738.1, read on the forward strand.
TTCATTTTCCCACCTTTTTTCCTAATCCCCAGAACAAGGGGGAAAGGATCATGCACTCTCTAGATGTGTACAGACAGCTCAGATTCTATCTAGACAGGGCTAAATCCTTCAGAAAGTCTGATCAATTGCTAGTTAGCTTTGCTACAGGGGCAGAAGGCAAACCATCTCCAAACAAATCATTTCCAAATGGATAGCACACTGCATCCATTTCTGCTACAAACAAATGAAAAGCCTCCCCCTAAGGAGGTCAGTACTCACTCCACCAGAGCAGCCTCCACCTCTGCAGCTTTCCTCAGAGGAGTCTCCACCAGAAACATCCTGGAAGCTGCCACCTGGACATCTATTCACACTTTTACCAAACATTAGCACCTGCCTCTCCTCTCCAAATCCATGGCAGGATTTGCCTCTGCAGTCTTGCAGGGCATCCTAGCCAGCCCCTAGTTTCCTTGACTGCCTCCACCCATTTCCTCAGTTTTGGCAATCAACCCAAATGTGATGAGTGCAACAGTGAAACACGAAGAACATAGTACAGTTGTGTACACTTGCCATAAATGTAGATGTTGAAGTGTATTTACTGTTGCAGTACTGGTTTCCCACCCTCAAGCCCCCTTGTCTCTCTCTGTCTCTCTTCCTCACTCTTTACAGGGCTGTTGGTATTTACTTTCTACTGGTGGTGTTATTCCACCATAACTTAGCTTCCTATTTGTGGGATCCTGACATTTGGGGCAAGAAAAACTGATATAATGGTGTCAGCTGCCTGTTTTTATACCATTGACGACCTGACGTCAGTCCTAGAGCGACAGCAACGGACACAGAAATACTAAGCCTCTGGTATTTGGGCTGGCTGAGGGCTACCCTGGCAGGGATAACCCAAATGTGATGACTGCAGCAGTGAATACACTCGAACATCTACATTTATGGTAAGTGTACACAACTGTACTTTGTGGAATACCAGTCCATTTACTTATTTGTGCTTTCATAAAATTAATATAGTCTTTTCCTTCCAGCTTCTTGGGTACAGCAGAAAATTTCAGGTTTTCCCAATGTACTCTGTCCTCTAATTTTATTATTTTTGAAACATCTTTGATGTCCGCTCTCTCAGCCAGTAATCAAGGAGCCTGAATCCTCACCACTAACACTGGAAAGAGATGTTCACTTGAAACAAGAATAGATGCACACAATATTTCCAGATGCAGCTCTCTGCATGAAGCACAAATTTCCCTTAAGAGTGTACAGGGAACACACTCAGTCCAGGGTCTGGATTTCTCTCTCTGTCCCCTCCAGGTCTCCATTAAGACTCCTCACTAGCACAGCTATAGAGTTGTGTCCTCAGCTAAGTGTCCAAGCCAAGTCCTCCAGCACCTTTTCTGTCAAACCAGTGCTTTATGTCCTTGCTCTGAGAAGTTGACATGCACACTCCTTCATATTTGATTTTCATACACCTGGGAAAGGCTGGCACAGATGTACTAGCTATGCCCACTTTTGCCCAGAATATAAGGTAGTTACTGCCATCATACACTCCAAAGCCAGCTCTTCTTAGGCTCCTACAAGGGTACGTAGTTATACTGAGCGAATTTAATATTAGTACAAATGACAGTGTTTTGACTGATACAGCAAGGATTTCAGGAATGGTCACAGTGTCACCAAATAGATATAAGTACTCTCAAAGGTTAAAATATTCTCTAAAGGACCAGCCCAATGAAAAGTTTAAATATATTTAATAAGTAATAAAAGAACATGAAAACACTAAATATCTATTTACAATAAACACCAGAGCTTCAAACACAAGAAATATTAAAATAACACACATGAATAGATTCATACAGATATAGAAAAATAGCACTTAACTAATGTCACTATATTTTCCCAACTGATCTATGACTTACTATTTCCCGGTTAACTTACTAGAGCAAGGCAAGATGAAGTAGGTGAGGGGTCCTTCTTTTTCAGGTTCCAAAGACAGACTGTAATGAGACGTCAGTCTAATCTGGTATTAAAACATCATTTTTGTCCTAGATTACAGAATGACATCACATACATGTAATGCAAGGGTGTGCACTTGAATCCCCCTGGATTTTACTGCTTGCCAGAAGATTTAAAATGTTTTTTTTTAAGGACGTTCTTCTTTAAGAAAAATTCCAAATGCCCTTTGCACCCAATCACACATACTCAACAAGTATGTATGACCTGTTTTCATCTACTGTGTCTGTGTGACTTGATGTTTACATCTTCATCTTTCACACATGGAATTTGAATGCCGAAAGACATTTGAAATGCAGACCACAATCTGACAAGTGAGAGGTAGGTATGTGTGTGTTTGTTTAAGTGGTAGGTAGGGGTGTGTATGTATGTAAAACATGGAGGGAGGTGTCTCTCAATCTGAAAAACAGTTTTGCTGTTACTAGTCAAATACATATCATTGTTTCTTAAGATGCCAATAGAAATAATACTGATGGTGGTATTTTACTGGATTATGTAATATGTTTGGCTGTAATAGTAGTAGCAACGGTAACAGAAGTAGTGAGTGTGTATACATTTTCACATGGTCTTAACAGAACAGTATTTTAAAGTAGTTGAATTTATCTTATATGATTTAGATGATGTACTTTCCTTTTAGCTCTCTAGCTCCCATGCATCTTAACACATCACAGCCATAAAAAGCAAAACATGCAGGCCTCCCAAATAAAGCAAGAATGATAAAAGAAATTTCATGCCAATAAATAGGTTATAATGCTGCTTGAGATGACTACATTTGGCAGGCTGGATGAATGCTCAATAAATACGTGGAGAAGAGCAGAATGTACAGAACTGACACTAAGACTTTGCAACATGTAGATAGCACAGATGCACTTACCCTTTGAATTGACCTTGTGGTAAAAAAGTTAACTTGCATTTTCTGTGGGAAGTGAAGGCAACTGCATTTCACTATTACTCTATTTCAAGGTCACAGTGGCCAAGAGGAAGGGAGTTCTTATTTGATATTCAGTGAGCTGGTTGTGATGTTCTTGTTTTTGAAAGATGCATTCTCTAGCAGATGCATGACTACCTAGGAGAAGCTACCTTTGTGGAACTGTATAAATACATTCATTGTCTATATATAACAAAGACAAGCTTGCAGCACATCTTACAATAAGCTTTCCATACAGTATGTTATCTGATTCCACAGTGTAGATTAAATTTTCACATCTCTTGATATGTGGTAAAATATGTCACTTACTTAGAGAAGGTAGAAAGTATAATACTGCTATACAAATATTAGTTATTTATTAAAATAAATAGAAAAATAATTGTAATTTTGCTGTAGTGCTTGACATACAGTCAAAAAGATGATAATGTTTCTATGATCTATTTTCATTCACACAATAGCTCTTTAATGTGGAGTTATTCAGATTTCTTTTACTTCGACAGAGATTGTGCATATTGACCGATATTGGTGGACTGTAATGACAGAGGTTTGAGTGGTCTTTTATCATTGAAATGTCCTGAATTGGGTAGTTTTGTCATTATTGGTTCATATGTTTTGTTTCATTGCTTACTGGAAAAAAATATTAAAAACTATAAAGCATGCTCTAACAAGTGGTGCTGTATTAATATAGGCATATAATTTAATACAACCAGGAAGGTGAATCGAAGAACTCTTGCATGTTTGCATGGTCCTAAAAATGTGTGCAAGAGGACTATGATTTGAAAACAGCCCAAAGGTGAACTTAATCCACCACTGGCCAGATGCATTTTCTTTGAGTGTGGATTTCAATTCTGTTTCACTGAATGTGAGTTTCAAGGGCAGAGAAGTTTTAATGCTAAGTCTGTTTTCATTGTGAGACTGTATTGCTTTGTTTAGTAAATGTCAGTGTTTGTGCTGGAAAATTTGAAATAAAAGTTTTAAATTAAATCCAGATGTCTGCAATCACTGTAGAAGTAAAGCAGAAAACAGTATGCACACTGACAGTTTTAAACAGTGTTTATGATAACTTGGGGAGAAATAGCCAAATAATGGGACACTGAACTGATTGGGGGGACTGTGTATGGGGGGTCCCTGATCCATTACCCTGCCTAAGGCCTCATTTGACCTTGATCTGGCTCTGATCCCTGTTTAGTTGAGAGCTATATTCTGATCTTTGGTCTGTGGAGCATATGAGTTGTAAGCCTAAACTTACAACAATATAGTACATTCAGTTTTTGTTTTTAAAAATTACAGTTGCTCAGAAAATTTCCAATTTTTACATGAACAAGTTCACCATTACAGTTCCGTTGAGGTCTTATTTCATAACATTACAAATCCACAGAGACACTGTCAGTTTCTGCACTACATTGTGGAATACAGCAGGAATTTTTGGTTATCCACACGTAAACAGACATCCCCTTGAGCTGTGGCCTCTGGGATTGCACCTCCCTGCAAAAAATCCTGCGGGCACCCTTGATCTGGTCATCTGACTTCTGGTTCCCATACTACCCCCACTGCTAGACAGTGAACCAGAATTTAACACATATGTGTTACAGTACACACACAGCTTTTCTGAGATACGTTATAGCATCTGGAAGCTATAAAAACATAAAACCCTTCCACTCTTCCTACAGGAGCTACTAAACCATTCTCTGGCACAGACATTTCATCTCTGGCTTCAGTCAGCACTGTAAGATAAAATCTTTATGGCCTAAATTAAGTAATTTAATTTCTATTTTTCACAGTTAGCTGGACTGAAATTAACCTCTTCTCTTCCGGTATTCTCTGTTAAAATATGTACACAATCAGTTACAGTACAGTCAGGACCCACTGTTGGTACATTTTTAACACAAGCAGCTTTACAAATGACATATAATTACTTACAAAACTCCAGCTAACTGGCAAATGTTACACATCCACTGACCTATTTCTCATGGCATAGCTAGCAATACCTCACATCATCACATCTCTTCTTGCACAATCTCATATTCATCTAGCAGTTTCTTCATTTTGACCTGTAAGTTTTGCAGGTTTATCACCTTATCTGAATATCTGTTTAAAGCTTCTTCTATTTTTTTCCAGCCTTTTATTGTTTGAGTTGATATACTTCATCAGTGTTTCATTTACTTTAGTCAGGTCTGTCTGCAGTTGCCTTATACTTTCCACTAGGTTTCCAGAAGTCATGTCTGGTGCTTGCACTGCTTTTTTGCTGAACAGCTACAGTACTTTTCCCAGTCAGTGTTTTTTGTCACCTTTTGTAGCTAATTTTCCTTCAGGTCCTCTGTATTACTTTCTCCCTGGCATCCAGCCAGTGCACTTACTAGCCAGTTACTGAAATGCACCTAGAAATCTAGGTCCCCTGGATTTCTCAATTAAGTTTCTGTTTTCACACTGGGAGAGCTAGAATTAAGCTGTTGCTCAATGTGCAGCTATCTTAGAAGTCTTTTGAATAAACAGATTTTTGTGTCATTTCTGATCAAAGCTTTTGTAAAACATAGTCTGCAAAGTGGTACTATAATGATTATTACTATAATTAATGCAACAGCCATGAGATATTTTAAAATAGCACCCCCCCCCGGCCAGTAAATACATATGCAAGCCAATCTGTCCAGGATGTGTTACCCGAGTTATTTATCTTGACCTACAAATGTGTTTTTATACCTTCACTTTTATCTGGTATACAGTTGCAGCATTCCAAACATAGTAGCCCACAATTCTCATGTTGTGATGCTAAGTAATCAAGTGTTATTCTGCTTTGGAGGACAACCATATGCATCATTGCCATTTCCACTCTGTCTTTAATAGACCCAAAAGTGCTATTAGCTAATACTTTCATTAATTTGGATAATTTGCACAACTTCTAAATAACTTTGACAACTCCATATGCAGGAAATATACCTATTCCAGCATTTACACTTTCACCTAGATCCACAGACTTTAATATTTTTAAATCTAAATTATGATGAATATCTGGAGTGTCTATGACCTGTATTTTTTTTTTTGAAAAGCTTCATGATTCACGTCTAGCTTAACTTTATAATTTCTACAACTAATCTGTCTGGACAATTCTTTTACATGCCTTTTAACTGGTATTGCATATCTTATGTAACAGGAGCCATACCAATTTGGTGGTAATCATTTGTAAGTTCTATTCCCACACACATGATATATGTGCCTTAAAGCATATTATGCCAACCTTGCTGTTCCAAAATTAACTTGAAAAAATACCATACACTATATCAATCTGTTTTTGTAAATCTTCAGTTAGGTTTCTTGTAGTGTAAACTGATAATCATGTATATTTTCCCTCCAGATTTCAGTATGCCATGGTAGTAACATTACACTGAATAAATACGACATTTATCTGCATTCCAGATCTGTGTTTTATTATACCATGATATTTTCCTTTTTATAACAAATAAGTTCTTTTTCTGCTACCTACAAATTCAAATATTGGGTATTATTAACAATAATCTTTTCAAAATAGATTAATTTAACTAATTTCCTTTTTCATTGTATAGCGTGACAAGCACGAATGTTGTATCCTGAAAACTAACTGAAACTGACACTAAAAGAATACCTTTTCTTTCAAGTGACACATGAATACAAATCCAGCATTGTGGCACTTTACAAGTAAGTTCAAAAGTAAACTGAAGTTTGGTGAATGTATTATAAGGTGGATATCAATCTTCCTATTTCATTATTTCCCATTTTGCTATGTATATGGTCTGGAGACATAACTTGAATCTGAAATTCAAACTGCAATACTTCATGTTGTGACTTTACTATTCTGCATGAGAACACATCATCTGTACTACACACTTATTCTAACTCTAAAGAATAATTTCCTTTGGACAATTCAGACAAATCTACATAAATTCAATTAGCATATTGGTCATGTATGAAGTTAACTGCATTCCATCTATATAATGTATCATTATGTTTGATACTCCATTATATCTAAAGAAAACAGTAAATTGTAACTGTAGTTTTATTATGTACATAATATATTGGTTCACGCATACTTATAGTCCCCAGTACAGACTTTTCGATCAATAATCCTGTGGTCTTTATACATGATGTGTTAGTACACAATTAAACCAATTAAAAATTATATCAAAACATGTAAAACAGTAAGCCTAACTATATATTGTCCCAAGTCACTGCTGAGGTACTGGAAAAGCTACCCTAGACTCCATTTGTCCCATGCTGACTCACTGATATAAATATCTACCTATACAGCTCTCACCCTCCCTTTCTACTGCAAGGCCATGTGTCAAATGCAGTGGAACTTTCTGGTTGTTTTGTAATATATTCATTTTCAAATTATGAACTTTGAAAACTTGTAATTGAAATTTCTTTTAGCATCCAACAATATTTCCTTGGCAAACATGCCCTACTGGTATAATATCTGCAAAAGTATACAAAAACAGTATCAGTTTCTCAGTAGCACCTACATTTTAACAAGCTTGAGCTACACTGTGTAAACTGTAATAAATCCATATTGCTGAATCCCCCAATAAAATAGACTACGCATTTTCCTTGTATTGGATTTGAACCTGTGGCTGTACTGTCACTCCCAAAAATGTAACAGTTTGTTTTAATTGGATCTTGTTAGCACTGACTTTAAAACCAGCACTATGTAAGGCTAAAAATCACTTAGTATCTGTAAGTGTTGTTGTTCTTTTTCTTTCTGCATCGAGGTATCGTCCTATACTGTAACACTTTGTTACCATAATTTAATGGTCTTAACACCTGTGCAAATGTCTGATGAAACAATAGTGGAGAATTTACAAAAAAAAATAGGCAAATACATGAAAGCAAAACACTTCTGTGATAACTTAGCTAGTGGTATAGCAAAATATCTATTTGATAAATATATAACTGTAATCCATTTACTCTGTAGATCTTACCTGACTGCCATTTCCAGTGTACCAGGCACAACTTATGCTACTGGACTGGTGTACACATTTATTAGTCTTAAATCCAGTACTAGTCTAGAACTACCATTTTTTTTTTTTACTTTATTTATGATACCCTTTCCCTCCCAGTCTGTAATACATTCTATTGCTTCTTTGGGAATGTGATTACCATTTCTGATAAAGTAGTAATTTATCTTTGGGATGTTCTGCCCTTAATTCAACCGTGGCAAGTAAACCAGAATCTGTTTCATCTTTAGCCCACAAATTTAGGCATTCACGTAGTAACTTACTTTTGTAATTCTGTGTATCGTTCATACAATCTATGATGTAAAATTTCTAAGAAATTTCTTCTGTTTGTACTACTATACATACTGCAGTATCTTTCTCTATCCACAAAATTGTTTCCAAAGTCTAAAACAACACCTCATTCTGATAATATATTTGTACCCAATATGGTACTGTCACACTGAGGATGCAACAGAATTTTAGTGTTACCTTTTTCCTAAGATGATTAGATTTATTTAAAAATCTAATGTCCAAATGCTTACTGCTCATTGCTATCACCTTTGACCCTTCAGTTCTTGACAACATCATAAATGTACTTGGGTCCTCTTGTAGGGTCTGCTTGTAATTGAAACTGTATCAATCAGTACATTGTCCCATAGTTCCTTTCCTGTATATAGTGAAAGATACAGTCTTCTATCCCTTTCTATCTTAAATAATGTTAGATAACTAGCTGATCTGATGCTGGACTGCCACACCCTTTATAAAGATTCTGAAAATCATTTTCTATGGAACTACTAAGAGCATTAACTTGAGCAACTGTTATTTTTTTCTGTGTTTTGCCCTGAATCCTGCATGTCATTTACAGTGGTTGTATCTACTTTAGTCTGATCTGCATTTGCAGTACTGTTCTTTAACTCTGAATTCTGAGACACTGGTGCTGTAGCATCTACTGCTATCTGAAGACTGTAAACTAGAGTTTGTTGCAATTTGTGTGGTATTTAAATCTGAAATTATACTGATTTCAGTAGATGGAGAGACTACTGTTTTTTTTGATACATCGATTCATGCAGTGGATTTTAAGGTAATCTTTTTGCAACCTCACTCACTACAGCTTGCTTCTCTTTCTTGACAATATTGTTCCTATGCATATTTAACAATGTTCATCATGTTAATCACTGTTGCAGTAATTTGAGCTGTATGGCCTATATCTTGCCAAGGATATAACATCCATCCTGCCAACAAAGTTTCAGACCACCCTCCATGAGCACAAACTGTCAGGCAGCTTGGGCTGAGCTGACTGAAAAGAGAAGTTTGGGTGCCAAACCCTTCAGAGCATTCCTGCTACTGGACAGTATGCTGCTCTGAGGCTTTCAAGGATAGACGGTCAGCTTGTGCTGTCACTTTGTTGAGCAGATAAGTTCTCTTTGAGGAAAATAAAATCTTCCATTTTAAAAGAACTGTTTTTTTTGTTTTGTTTTTAATACTTTCCTGCTCAGGAAAGTTATGTTAAAGCTAGCAGTTTGTGATTTAATAGACTGTCACAATACAATGCGAGCGCTAAAGTAACTGAAAAACATTTTTTTCTGTAGAGGAAGAAAGATGGATATCTCTTTTCCTGAAGAGATTCAAGATTCTGAATCTGGACAGAAATATGAAGGGACATACACAGGGTTTTCTCCCCACATTTCTGATTCAGACTCAGAAGAGAGCTCAGTCTCTGATTCTCCCTGTAGGGGGTTTTCTCTTTTTCTCTGAGACTATTTCCAGAAAGTGTCAGTGCTTTCAGTGGGAGAACACTGAGGTTTATCAGTCTCTCAGAAAATAGTATGAGTTGTTATTGAAAGAATTTCCAGAACTTCACCCATTCCTCCAGTTCTGTCAACTTTGGAGGATGTGTGTATAACTCCCTGCAATTTTCCTGATAGTCAGCCGGCTGCAGACAGGATGTATATTAGTTAATCCTACTGCTGCTAAACATTTAGTTAATTCTAATCCTACTCTTTCTGATAAGGATGGAAAGATTATTGACAAGTATTAGAAAAAGTGTATGCTTCTACAACTTTGCCTTTCAGAATTTTGAATTGTCAGGCCTCATATGTTAAAAGTTAATTCTAATTGTGAAACTATGAGGAATATGTCATCTGTACTTTCTTCTTGTGAGAAAAAAATCTGTTTTAAATAATTTAGTTTCTTCTATTACTCATTTATAGTGTGTGTGTGACTCAGTTGATACTTCTTACAGGGCTGCAGTCTATTTTGAGGAGGTTGACTAACTTGTATTCAGAACCTACAAAATGATGTTAAAAATGAGATTTTAAATTCTCCTTTGGATAAAGTTTAGTTTATGGTTCAACTGATGCACAGGTATAATGAAAGGGATAAGCTGATACAGAGAATCTCTAAGACTTTTTAGTCCTCCTTTTCCATTTTTTAAGGGATTCTCTAACACCTCATCCAATGTTTTGCAAAAAAAAAATAACCTCAACAAAATGCAAGTAAACACAAATTAAGGAGAAATGGAAGGGGGTTCTAAAAAGAATTCTGGAAACTCCCAATACCAAGGAAGGTCCAACAAGTCAGACTATTTAAGGGCCTGGCAGCCCCATCTTTCTTCTAGAAAACCTGAATCTCCAATTTCTCTTTGACAACAGATAGTTTCAGGCAAATGGGTTTTGAAGATTGTTACTAAGGTTATGGTTGGCAGTGGGAGGAAATTCCTCCTTTTCAAGGGTAAGTCCTCATCCACCAGACCAGACTATTTTATTTGTACCTGTCCTTCATTACATGCTGTCCCAGGGAGCAACAGAACCAGTTCCTTTTTCCCAAGTGGGGAAAGATTTTTATTAAAGGTGTTTTAGTGTTAATGAAAGAAAATGCTTGGACCCCAGTTTTGGATATTTCTTTCCTAAACCCGTTCGTGATAGCACCCAAATTCAAAATGATGTCACTTTACAACCTGTTACTGCCTCCTCATTCAAGTTTCCTGGTAACTCTAGAATTAAAAGATGCTCATCACATCCATATTCGTCCAGACTTCAGGTGTTTCTTAAGGTTTGGTGTGTCTGGATCACATTATCAGTTCTCTACCTTACCCTCTGAACTATTCATTGCACCAATGTTCACAAAATATCTTGCTCCAGTTACATTTCATTGCAGGCTACAGTATATTCACATGTTCATATTTACATGACTTTCTTGTTTTTACACACTTTTTTGAAGTGTCAGGAATCTCTCGCTTGGGTAAGACATCTCTTACATGAGCTGGAATTCCAAGAGAGCATTCAAAAGTGTTTCTTGACTCCTTCACACAGGATTGTGTTCCTGGGGTGTCAGATACCTCATTTTAAAGAGTGTTTCTTCCGCAAGAAAAATAGATCTACATCTAGATCTTTGTCTAAGGTTTTCCACTCAGACTTTGGTCACTGTGAGGGAATACCTCAGGATTTTGGGTCTCATGGCATCTGCAATTTTCATTATACCCCAGCAAGACTCCACATGAGAAAGATTACAATGGTGTCTGAAGTGTCTTTGGTCCCAGCACTGACATCCCTTGTCTTTTCAAATCCCAGTGCTGGGAGTTTATCAGAAGAGGAAATCACTTGGTGGAGACAGCAGATATATTTAAATATGGATCTTCCCTTCTACCATCCTTGTTCTAAAGCATCGCTTTGTGAGCATCTTCAAGAGGGATAAAAGTGCAAGGTGTATGGGACACCAAGGACAGATCCAAGCACACAAATAAAAAAAAAGATGCTTGCCCTGATCAAGGCATTCAACTCTATAAATCATTTTGGTTCCTTGAAGCTTTGGAAGTTCCTGGCTATTATAATTTTGGCAGGACATAACCCATATAGCTCAGAATAGTGCAGCAGTGATCATTCTATCATCTACTGTTATGGTAAGTTTAATTACACAACTGTACTTTTCTTTGTTACAGATACAACCACAGTCATATCGTACATCAACAAGCAAGGGGGAACTGGGGCATACCGTCTTTGCAACAACCACAGTCATATCATACATCAACAAGCAAGGGGGAACTGGGGCATACCCTCTTTGCAGAGTAGCCATATTAGTTTGGGATAGAGCTTCACAACACAGTCTCAATGTACAGGCATCCTACATTCTTTCATTGTAATGTGCCAGACCAGGTGAGCAGGACAATGACAGACCCTTATGAATGGAAACTAGATAACAGGGTCTTCCAAGATTTGATCCAGCTGTGGGGAGTTCCTCAGGTAGACTTATTTGCCTCCTCTCTGAACAATCAGTTAGCAGAATTCTGTTCCAGGACTACATGCAAGAAAGCCTGGAAGACAAATGTCTTTTATTTTCCTTGGACAGAAATGTTCTTGTAAGCTTTTCTACCCATTATACTATAATATCCAGATACTTCTGAAGAATCAAAAGAAATTCCCCTAGATCATTGTGGTGGCTCCCTTTTGGTGCAGGCATCCATGATTCTCCTTTCTCTTGGAAATGGCCAGTGGCAATTACCACAATCTTCTTTACAGAATCCATTGGCTCACATAAGAGCAGGGGGGTTTGACACACCTGACCAACTTCAACTGACTGAATGGATGATAGAGTCTTAATTCCCTTTAGATAACTGTTTAGTAATGTTCAGCAGGTTCTAATGCAGGCAAGAAGCCTACTACTAGAAAATAATATATAAATGGAAAAGAATTTCTAGTTAGTGCCAACAACATAACCAGCACCCATTCAGGGCTAGCTGTCCTCTAGTTTTAGAATAATAGTTATTATTCTATGGTCTTTCTTACTCCTCCATTAAGGCCTGTTTATTGGCCATTTCAGCATGTCTTCCTATGGATCCTCCACATTCAAGTCATTCCCATGTTAAAATATTTTTGAAAGGAGTTTTACATAAGAGGCCTTCAAGAAAACTTGTGGCCCCTACTTGGGATCTTAACTTTGTATTAGAGAAGCTAACACTTGCGACATTTGAACAAGCTAACCTGGTTGACTTGAAGTTCTTAATATGAAAAACTGTTTTACTGATTGCTCTGACCTCTGCAAGAAGGATATCTGTATTGCAGGTTCTTATGGTGAGTCAACTCTATCTCATTTTCCACAGAGACAGGGTTTTTGAGAATTAGTCCTTCTTTTATGCATAATATTGTATATGAGTTTACTTTAATCCAAATTATCCATCTTTTCCATTTTCTTTTCTGAATCTAAAATGAGAGAGAAAGGATACTCTGTACATTGGATGTCCAGGGACAACTCCTGTACTAGCCTGACAGAACTAAATCTTTCAGATCAATTGTTAATTTCTTGTGAAGGTAAGCTGAAGGGACAACCTGTGTCAAAACAGACTATTTCCATATGTTTGCCTAAGGCTATTACCTTTTGTTATATTTACCACAACAAAACTATTCCAGTCAGGGTCAAAGCCAACTCTACCAGGGCTTGCTTTCATCTATGACTTTTTGGAAAGGGTTAGATTGCAGGAGTGTTCTGGAAGCTACAACCTGGTCCTCTATACTTACTTTTATAAAACACTATGAGCTTGATTCCTTCTCTAGATCTAGATCATGCTTTGTTAGGACCGGACAAGGTTAATAGGTCCATCATTATTAATTTACTGTTCTGCCAAGCCAGTCTGGGTCTAAAGCACCAATCAGATCCCCTGTTAAAAGGCCCCAAAAGGATCTAACTTAGCCAAGAAATCAGCTCAAAAATGCTAGGCGTCTCCTTTACAGGGCTGCCAACCTGTATGTTCTAAGTCATAAAAGTAGCAGAAAATAAAAGGACTAGATAAAGTACAGGATAAAAATAAAGGGCAGCCAACCTGTACGTTCTAAGTCATAAAAGTAACAGAAAATAGAAGGACTAGATAAAGTACAGGATAAATATAAAGAAAAGTGGACTTAACTTTATCTTTTCTACTCACCTAGCTGTCACAGATCTGATGATACTCGTGGTCTGACTTTAGCCCTGCTCCGCTCGCCCTCGCTGCGGTCAGGCTCACTCTGCACCCCACCCTGCCCCCAAATCTCACCCGCCCCTGGATACGCTAAATTTATAAGACAGGAACCACACACCCTCCATCTTTATCCAACCAAAACTCATAAAATAGACCCCCCTTTATTCTAACCTTCTTTACTTTCCTTCTCCACAACCCGTGCATAAGTTAATAGCTATATAATGGCAAAGCCACTATTATTGTTAAAACTTAAATAATTATCTATACCCTGGTCCCATTGCTAATTATCCCTTATATTCTCACTGCTTATGAACATCAAAGCCACCTAGGTTTCCATCATCCTCAAGCCCAAACTACTATCATTATGGTATCCAATAACTTAGATTATTTAATACATTCATACACACCTAACCCCTTACATACTAAATACCTTTATCCTGCTAGACCCAATCAGGCCAACCATAAAACTAAAAGATACCATAGTCTAATACTTAAATATCTAAAACTCATTATTAGACTACAATGCAACCTAACCATGGATGGCGACATCCACCCAAACCCTGGTCCATCTCCTTTGTAACAGGACTACAACCAATACCACTTTTTCCACTAACTTACTAACCATAAAAACACCCACTAACTCTCTCCTGGTTAGTCACCTAAACATTAGAAGTCTAAATAAGATCCATCACCTTCATGCCCTCTTGGAAACTCTCTCTCCAGATATACTATGTCTCACTGAAACCTGGCTAAAACCCTCAACAAGAGACAATGAGGTTACAACATACTAAGGCTTGACCACACAACTAGGAAAGAAGGTGGGGTAGCTGTCCTATATAAAAGTACACTGGAAATGAAATCCATCACCCCACATACAACTCGAGTAGATAATGCTGAAATTATCATTACTAAGCTACAAATTAATAAGGACAAATACATATACATAGTCTGTGTTTATATCCCCCCAGGTAATAACACAAGCTCCTCTGAAGATTTTCTTTGCTGGCTGTCAGATAACTACCCCCAAGAAACTATTGTGCTCAGTGACTTTTAATATAGATTGGTAATCTTGCTCTATAGATCCCCCTACTCTTCATGTGAACGTCTATGGATTCAAGTAGGTCATATTCTCCCCCACTAGAATCGGGAGACCCAACAATAAAAAAGCAGCCTAGATTGGATACTCATTAATAGTAATCACGATATGTATAAGGCTGGGACCCTGCCTGATGACATAAGTGATCACTTTCTTACTTATATAATCAGGCACAAAGCTGGTGTCCTTAACCAACCCACTTACAAAACAATAAGGAACAGCAAGAAATTCAACCTCTCTAGTTTTAAAAATGAACTCATAGCATGCAACTGGTCAGTTCTAAAGCATCTTCCACTGGAAGAGCCTGTAACCTACTTTAATACCAAATTCCTAGCCATCCTTGACATACATGCACCAGCTCGATTGATTAGAATGAAAACAAGAGTTGTCCCATGGCTCTCTAAAGAAACCAGACAAAAAATGTCACTTAGAAAAAAGCCTGGATAACATGGCATACCACAAAAGCCCCCGCTGACCAACTTAGATATAGACAACTAAGGAATGATGCAAAAAATCCATAATAATAGATACAAAAAATTATTACTGTCATCTACAACAGAAGCACCAAAACCATCCTCAAAAATTTTGGGCAGTTCAGTCCTCCACTCCTTCCCCATCAGCCATGAACCATAAACCTCCAGAATTAGTAGCTAATGCCTTTAATAGCTTCTTTACAGAAACCATTCAACAGCTAGCTAGCCAAATATCATCTGGATGCCCAAACCCTACTGATTCTTTACCTTGGTCCCAAATCTCCTTTAACTTCCAACTAGTTCCTACCTCACTTATCACAACTCTACTCAAGAAATTAAAGCTAATCACCCTATCTGCAGATCTACTCCCTGCTGAGTACCTTCAAAAAGTCACAGAAGTCATAGCTTATCCAGTCACCATCCTGATTAATAAAACTATATCTCAGGCTACCATCCCTTCTGTTTGGAAGACATCCCATGTAATCCCTCTCCATAAAGGGGGCACATTTGCTGAACTATCTAACTATAGACTTATAGCTATCCTGTCACCCCTAGCAAAAATAATGGAAAAATGTATTAACAAACAACTCATGAGCTACCTTATCAAGAACAATCTCTTGACTAACACTCAGCATGGTTTTAGACCATTCCATAGCACTACCTCAGCCCTCCTCTCCTTTACTAATGTCATTAACCAAAATCGGAACAATAACAAACTCTCCTCTGCCCTCTTTCTGGATCTTTCAAAGGCCTTCAATATGGTTAACAAACAACTCCTCGTACTAACACTAAAAAACATCTTCCTTGACAACCAGTCTCTCAAGTGGTTCCAATCATATCTGAATGGTAGACACCAAACTGTCTTATGGAAGGACAACTTATCTACCCTACTACCCATCACCCTAGGAGTTCCCCAGGGATCTATATTAGGACCTCTCCTATTTTCTATCTTTATTAATGACCTGCATAAGGTCATCCCAGATGCAATCTGTGTCCAATATGCAGATGATTCAATTTTAATATGCTCGGCCACCACTCCCAGGGACCTTCAGATAGTTTCCCAAGCCACTTTTAACACAGTAGAAGACTGGCTCCTTAACAGATTACTCTTATTAAATCCAAACAAAACAAAACTATTACATTTCTCCCCCAACAGTAGACACCTCTTACCAGCCTTTACTATAAGGTCTAACAATGGGACCATCATTTCTCCTGACCCCTCTACCAAACTATTAGGAGTAATAGTTGACAATAACTTCAAGTTCGATGCACAAATTAGTCAAACTATCAAGACTGTCAATAAAAAACTTGGATCTCTCTATAGGATTAAGCCCTTCCTAACTCCACTAGCTAGAACTGTCATTGTCTAAACACACCTTCTCTCCACCCTCCTTTATACGTCACCTTTATTTACAAACTTGAGTAAGACTAACCTTAACAAGCTATCTAGTTGCTATAATAACATTGCCAGATTTACCACTGGCACAGCTTTCAGAACACATCACTGTCTCATCCTAAACTCTTTAGGGTGGCTTGAATTACCTAATCTACTTATGGTCAATCAACTGATAGTAGCTCACAAGATTCTCTGTCAGCCTAAAAATACACCCGCACTTGTTAACCTAATCACTCCCTATAGTAACCCTAGGATACTACGCTAATCTGAGAAACTCTTAGTTCAAACTTTCAAAGCTAATAATTTAGCTGGAGAATCACTGTTTGCCAACTCTGTGGGCAAAACCTGGAACTCCCTTACTGCTGACCTTGTTTCAGAACTCTCCCCAATGCAATTCAGGAAAAATCTAATACAGTACTTTAAACTGCACTGGCTGTGCCCATGCACCAATCCAGACTAATACTACATGCCGGTATGCTGCAATAGGTCATCTTCCTCTACTTTGACTGCATTCCAAGTTTTTGTCTATAACCTAATAACAATGTATTAATAGTTAAAATGATGGAGTATGAATTTATGAATGTTTTTATCATATACTGCTTTGAGCCTTACAAAAGATTACAATAGATTTTATTTAATATGTAAACTTACATCTTGCATATTGATCTTGACAAATGTTTTTACATTTATATGTAAGTATTTGTATGTATGTCTGGAGCTTTTCTCCCCGGGACATGTATCCAATCGGACTATCCCAGTCAACAAATGTAAAATAAATAAATAAAATTCTACAGGGTTCTCCTACACTCTTCTCCTTCCACCTCCTACTGTAGTAAGTTAGGTAATCTACCCATACAGCTTAGGCTACTGCAGGAGTTATCAATATGATGAGCATAGTACAGTTGTGCAAGTAAACTTATCATAACAGAAGATGTTCAAATGATCACTGCCATAATAGCTGCTCCCTTCTGTTTTTTTTTTTTTTTTTTTTTGCTGTGTTGTTCTTGCTAGGGTGTGGATAGTTACTTTTTGTTGTGCCTTGCATTGTCCTTTCAGGGCTCAACCTCCCTCTCTCTGTTGACATGAAAGTTCTGAAAGGATTGACACCCAAACTTGTTTTTTTAGTTACCTGACAGTTTGGGTATGTGGAAGGTTCCCTGAAGCTTTGGAAGCTGGATGGCTATTATATTTTTGGCAGGATATAACCCATATAGCTGAGGCTACTACATCAGTGATCATTCTAACATCTACTGTTATGGTGAGTTTACTTACACAACTGTACTTTACTGACAGCATTCAATTTACATTTCTTGAAAATAGTTTACTGTTAGACTGTTTATATTGCCATATGTTACAGTTTTTACCTTTAAAGCATACATTTCTGGTGCTTTTACTGTAGAACTGTTTAAACTTTTCTGACATTTACTGGCTGATTTAACTATAAAATCCATTGTAATAAAATATTAATGCTTACTCAGGGTTTTGCATAGGTATCGATCTGGCTGGTGGCCAGTCATCTTGCAACCTCTTAGAACTTCCTCTTGTAAAAATTATCGTGCTCCTCCAATGTAACTCTAGTACCGTGCATGGACATCATCTTCCTTGAAGATCACTAACCACAACTCAGCTTTACTTTTTCACTGAGGCTTCCACATACAAACTTGTAAAAATGAAGATAAAAAATTAAGGCTAACTTGGAAATGGATACATTCCCAAGCTTGTTCAAAGAAAGATCTGCATTTATGTAACCTCCATTGTGACAGGCTTCTATGACTAATGAGCTGCAAAAAGAAATGACAGTGACGAGACAGTGAAAATCATACCAAGGAACTTAAATACAATAAAATAAAATAAAAAACAGTTAACTTTCATCCCAAACACTAGGGACTTCTTCAAAACTAATGCACCATACAAAACTACTTTTAAAATATTGACAATGGCAAATCATTTAAGGCATTATTTGAATTAAATGATAACTTGGAGTGTCCAGTGTGTTTTGGAAAGAAAGGTACTTTTAAAATGTGCATTAATAGGCTGTACATTAATGCTATAATTTTAATAGCAATACTATGGGTATAGTCTGCCTAGCAGTTTGTCAATGCTGTCCTTGCTTTTACATTGGTAAAACTATATGTAAATTTAAAGAACATATTTATAAACATACTTAAGATATTTCTCACAAAAATAGGAATAATGCATTATATAAACATACTGAGCAGTTTAAGGATCATTATTTCCTGTTTTGGGGGTTAGAATTGTTAAAAGTCTGAGGGGGTGGACCATAGAATGATCATATTGAATTTGTTGAATTAAAATGGCAAATCAAGTTAAACGCTTGAAATTATCCAGGACTAAATGAAATTATGTCCATAACTAATGTTTTAAAATTAAAATCATATACTGTATAATAGTGTTTATGGCTTTTAATCACATTTTTATAATATTTACAATTTTGATAATGGGTAGTATATTAACTGAAGGCAATGTTCTGGTTATATATGTTTTTGTTGTTTAATTTTTTTTTTTTTTTTTACTATTTGGTGATGTTCCTTTAAGGATCTTTTAAATTTAGTAGTATGTTGTGATTGGCTGACAGGGGTGGGCTTGCCATTGCTAATATTTTATTTTTTGTATGGTGCATTAGTTCTGAAGTCGTACCTAGTGTTTGGGATGAAAGTGCTTAATAGTTACATTTTTTTTATTTTATTTAATTAAAGTTCTTTGGTATGATTTTCACAATCTTGCTGTCATTTCTCTTTGCAGTTCATTGGTTTGGTGGCTGGTTCCTAGTGCGTGAAGGCTTCTATGATTGTCATGACTCTTCTTGCAAGATTGGACATGAGAGAATGTAGTTTTCTTTTTAAAGAATGTTTGTGCCGAACATTCTCACCTACTGGATTTCCAGATTACAGTACTGGGCTTTGTGAAGACAGAACCTCTTTGGTGGAGATTTCTCTGAATCCAGATCTTTCTTTTTTGCATCCCCTTCTTAGTCTGTAAAAACAGATACATCAGATTTTGCATGAGGAGCTGTGTCAATGAGTGTAAAAGTACAGTGTCTTTGGAAAAAAAATGAGATAGGCCAAATGCACATACATGTGAGAGAGATGTTAGCTGTGATAAAAACCTT
The DNA here is from genome assembly GCF_019279795.1 of Protopterus annectens. Classification (NCBI taxonomy): domain Eukaryota; kingdom Metazoa; phylum Chordata; order Ceratodontiformes; family Protopteridae; genus Protopterus; species Protopterus annectens. The sequence continues at coordinate 133,070,008 of NC_056738.1, forward strand.
AGTATCCCATCACCACCTATGGTCCCCAAGGTCTTAGCAGGTGACTACAATCAACACCATAGTGATGTGGTATATAAACAGGTGGGAACCAGATATTACCCTCTGTGCAGGCCGGCTGTGTTAGTTAGGGAGGTCACTTTGAAGCATTGTTTAACTCTACAAGTTTCCTACATTCCAAAACAAAATGTAGTGCCCAATAAGTTGAGTAGGTCCAGGACAGGTCCTCATGAGTGGAAATTAAATGGGGGATTCTTCTAGGAACTGATGCACCTCAACTAAATCTGCTCACCTCCTTTCCAAACAGGCAACTCTCATCATATTCTGTTCCAGGATTCCTTGCAAACAGGTCTGGTGAACAGATACTTTTTCATTCCATTGAGAAGGAATGTGGGGAGGAGATAAGTAGTGGCAAGTGTAGGTTTTAGCTGCGCCAGTGGGAAAGTTTTTGGCTCTAGAAAACATCCCTACTTTTTGATGAGTTTTTCTTATGCAATTTTTTTATATGCAGGTCGAATGTAAGATTATTGTCCACTATCACCCCTAATAGTTTGCTATGAAAAGTGACATCAATGGTTGTATTATAAAGGGACAGGACTTTAAATTTTTTTTTTTTTTTTCACAAGAGAGGGATTTGGGGAAAAAACTAGGAGTTTATTCTTATTTGGGTTGAGCATGAGTTACAAGTTTCAATGGCTGTTACAGTTTCCTGAATAATTTTTTTGGAGGTGTACCATGTTGTCAGACATGCAAATGAGTGCACAATCATTTGCGTATTGTATTAGGGTGGCCTGTTTGTGTGGAAGTGTAAAGGGTGTTGGTAGAAATGTTAAAGAAGAAGGAACCAAGGACAGACTGGGAGTTCCATTTTACTGACTGATACCTATTGGACAAGTAGCTTATGGACCATGGGCTGAGAGAGATCTAGTGAAGGCATTTGAAGTAGAAGTTTGCTGTGAAAAACTGTGTTGAAGGCTTTAGACAAGTCTAGAAATAAGGAAAACGCTAGTTTGCTATTCTCTAGCTTTATTGACAGTATCTATATAGATTAGAAGGGCAGTGCTAGTACTATGGGAAGGACGTAAGCCATGTTGTGTAGGAGATAGGAGTTCTTCCTGCAGGAGACAGTCTAGTAACTGTTTTTGAATACATTTTCAAGTATTTTGGCAAGGGGAGATAAGACTGCTATATGTGTAAAGTTATTAATGTCTGTTGAATTGCCTCCTTTGTGCAGAAGGTTAATGTGCGACTTTTTCCAGAAAGAGGGAAAGTGAGATTCCTAGATTGACCCACTTGTAAGGATTGATACAGGATAGGCAATGTTATCAGCTGCTATTGTTAGGTACTCACTTGGAAGGTCATCAGCTGAAGAAGTGTATGTTTTAAGTTTAAGAGTAGTTTTATATAGGATTTGATGTGGACACAGGTTTGAAGGTGAAAGTGGATCTGGTGATATGTGGCTGTTGGGCAGGGTTGGGATTAGTTGTTGAGCAATCCTAGGTTACATATGTTCTACTATCTATAAAATACGAGTTGAACTGTATTGCACTTTTGAGTTGTCAGGAGAGAGGTTGTGTTGAATTTTTGGCTGCATTGTAAGATTTCTTTAATGGATGTCCAACATTTTTAGGGCTGTGTTTAGCATTATTCTGAGTTATTACAGTATACATTTTTGTCTTCATTTGCTTTTTAGTACAGTTACGAAGCATTCTGAAGTTTTCAAAATATTGAGCTGTTTTATATTTTTGCCATTCTTTCCATGCCTTTTCTGTCTGCATTAGCCTCCTACTCTTTTGGATAGCCAGATTGCATTATTTGTTTTCAGTCTCTTTTTTCTAGGAGGTGCAAGGTTATTTAGAATATTTACAAAAGTTGTACTGAATTCAATTACAGCATTGTGTAATGGCAGGATTTTTAGGAAGTTCCAGGAAATAGATGATTATATAGTAATGAACATTTCTGGGTTAAATTTGGAAAGATTATGTGCTGTTTAGCTGGATGTGTGAGATGTCTAGTTGTATAGATTGGTAGATGATCACTGACAGAGTCAGACATTGTACATGTGGTGGAGTATTTGCTAGGTGGAGTGTTTGCTAGGATCCAGTCTAACAGAGAATTTAATGTCTTGCTATAATGTGTGGGGCTATTAATTAATTGTGTGAAACCATATAAGTTCATGCTAGATGTATGTGTAGATCAGTGTGTGTGGCGGTACATTTAAGAAGCATTTCCAGATGTAGCACATACATATAAATACTGAGCATGTGCAGGCAGCAGTGACATTTTGAAAGAACAGCAAGCGTGCAGACATGTATAAGTGTGATAGTCAGTCTGTTTATAAGTTTAAGTTACAAAGCCTCACTTCTGATGTGTTTGTGTTTAATAAAACTGCTTGAACTAAACCCATGAATGTTTGTCTGTTTTATCCTGACAAGAGGAGTGACATGGTGTCAGAACTGGGATTAGAAGAGCTATTTCGCTGAGCCATGAGGTGCAGAGATGAAGGTGAAGGCCGACTTAGCAGGTTGAGTGAAACAGAGCTCAGACAAACAAAAAAGGGTCAGAAACAAGCTAAACATAAAGATAACTGCACAAATAATTTATTTGGCAAAGAAAATGAAATGGCACATTTATAAGGCACAGAATGCATTATTAATCAAACGAGTAGCACAAAACATATTATTAAGCAAACAAAAGGCACAGAGTGCATTATTAATTAAATGAAATGTTCGAAACTATGATATTTGATAAAACTAGTAAAACTATTCATATGGGGCTCAGAATTACCTTTGGCTTGCATAACGAGAATGTTTGAAATAAAATGGGCACAAGAAAAGTATAATGAGGATGATAGATTAAATGGGCATAACGAGTACAATAAAAGGACAAATTAAGCTTAAAGAGCAAGGTGATTGCATATTTTTAGTAAAAGACCATGTTTAGGCACAAACTACTATTTCCCATTGACCGAAGCCATTCAAACCATAACTAGAGTTGTTCACAGTATCTCAGAGTGTGCAAAGTATTTTCAGAGTGTACGCTTTATTATGGTGCAATTATTTCAAAGAGTTTGCTGGGTACAAAATACAGTTATATTGCAAAGTGCAGTCATTTTGAAACGTTTCTTGTGCTGTGTGCATTTTTTCAGAAAAAGCCACTATTTCAGAGTGTTTCTTACACTGTGCAGTTATTTCACAAAGTACAACAATTTTGAAAGGTTACTGTGCTGTGTACAGTTTATTTGCAAAATGCATTCATCTTGAAGTGTTTCTTACTCTGAGCTTTTCCATTATGTACAGTTTATTTGCAATGTACAGTCATTTTGAAGCATTTCTTACACTGATAAGGAGTGGTTTCAAAAGGTACAGTGATTTCAGAGTATTCTTGTGCTACTGAGACTTATTTGGCAAAGTGCAATTATTTTAAAGAGTTTGTTGTGCTACTGGGCATAATTACAAGTATTGGCATATATATATATATATATATATATATATATATATATATATATATATATATATATATATATATGTGTGTGTGTGTGTGTGTGTGTCTGTGTGTATTCATACATAATTTCAAGCACCTTCACTACTGTGTGTTGAGATGGCAGAAGCATTTTGCAGACCAGGTCCACTTGTGTTTGACTGTAATATAGCAGAGAACTGGACAGTATTTGAGCAGGAATACAATATTTTCAAACAAGCAGCTTTTTTCTGACAAAGATGCATGTACAAGGGCATTCATTTTGCTTACATTAGCAGGGTCAGAAGTTATTGAGAGAGAGTGTTCATTTGTGTACGTACCAGAAATATATGCAGGAGAGGGGAAAAACCATCATATTGTGGTACCGGCTGAATCAAGGGAGTACCCTGAGAGCTTAAAACTTAAATTTAGAGAAATGTGCAAGCCCCAGACAAGCATTACATTAGAGAGGCACTTATTTTATACAACAGACCAAAAGCCAGATGAAACTTTTGCAGGTTACATCATTGACTTGAGAAACAAAGCTAAAATGTGCAGATTTGGTGACTTGAAAGATGAGTTAGTAAAAGACAGGCTTGTGTGTGGTGTTAATAGTGCTGCACTGAGAAAGATTTTGCTTCATGACAGTGATTTAATATTAAGCAAAGCCACAGAGATTTGTCAATTCCATGAGCTCACAGAAAGGCACACAAATATGCTTACAAGTGATAAGAGCATGGTTTCAGCAGCCTCTAGAGCAAACACAGACAGCATGCAACACATGGCAAGCATAAAAAGGCCTAAGCACATAGCAGCTGCAACCCCTGTAGTTGTGGCAGGGAGACCTCGTAGCTTTCTACAAAGTTCCAAGACTAACTCAGTAAAAAGGACATGTTCAGTACAGTATAAAAGTGAATCAGCAAAACCAAAGTCAAGTCTTATTAACTGTCATAACTGTGGAGCCAACAATAAGTCTAAAAGAGAGAAGTAATTAGCATCTGATCAGCAATACCACAAGTGTAAAAAACTGAACCATTTTCAAAAGTTTTGTACATCAAGCAAGCCTCATTCAGTCATTAAGAAAGGTCACCCAAAAAAGCAAGTTGATCATATAGAGAGCTGCAACCCTACTTTCTATGTAGATTGTGTATCAGTGGTCGGTGAAAAGGTTAATCCAGTAGATTTACTGGCAAAGAATGAAGTATTTTGTACTGTCTTGATCAATGGTAAACCCACAGAGCTCAAAGTAGACACTGGTTCAAAGTGTAATGTCGTGTCAACAGAAACATTTGCTAAAATGAGAGCTGTTGAGCAACTTAATTTGGTCAACTGTGCGGTGAAAAGTTTGTTGCCTATGGAGGGGAAGAGATTCAAACTGAAGGCTCAGTAATGCTTTCATGCTATTAGGCTGGGAACAGTTACAGCTTGCAATTTTATGTAGTCCAAAGACCTGTGCAGTCATTATTAGGTCTCAGAGACAGTTTGAGAATTAAACTGCTTTCTTTTACCAAAGAAGTCCATCATCTAAGCACAAGTCCCAGTTCCAGCTTCAGTGTTACTATTTTCTCAGAGTATGCTGATGTGTTCGATGACAAGGTAGGCAAACTTCCAGTTGTGTACTCCATGAAAGTAGACCCAGAGGTCAGTCCAGCAAGAAAACCTCCAATAGCTATGCAGGACAAAGTCAAGGTCCAGTTAGACAAAATGGTGCAGCAAGGTATGATTTGTTCAGTCACAGAACCAACTAAGTGGGTATCTTCCATGGCAGTTGCTCATAAGAAGAATTCAGATGAAATCAGAATATGCATTGACCCAAGAGACTTGAACAAGACATTAAAAAGACCTCATCATCCTATGCGTACAGTTGAGGAAATTGCAACCCTCATGCCAAATGCCACTGTTTTTTCCATCTTAGATGCAAAGAGTTCATTTTGGCAAGTAATGCTTGATCGCACTTCACTACTGACTACATTCAGTACCCCATCTGGTAGATACAGATTCCTCAGGATGTCTTTTGGAATAAATTCTGCCAGTGAAGTCTTTCAGCGTGCAGTGGGGCAAATTGTTTCAGGCTACCTGTGTGCAATAACAGTTTATGATTTACTGGTTGGAGGCAATGGTGAAGCAGAGCATGACAAAAACCTCAGGAAAGTTCTGGACAGAGCACGTGAAGTGAATTTAAAGCTCAATCCTCTGAAATGCAAATTCAGACTACCAGAAGTTACTTATGTAGGTCATTTATTTACCAGTACAGGCTTATGACCAGATCCTTCTAAGCAAGCAGCCATTCTTGAGATGCCAGCTCCAGACAATGTCCAAGCTCTACAGAGTTTTCTTGGTATGGTTAACTATTCGTGCAAATTTATCCCGGACTTTAGTGAGTTATCAGCACATTTAAGAGCACTGACATGCAAAAAATGTTGCATGGTCATGGTTAGAACAACACTAAAGAGCATTTGATAACCTCAAGCAGCAAATTGCTAACCTGCCTACATTAAGATACTATGATGTCCACAAAGCAGTAGTTCTTTCCTGTGATGCTTCAAAGTTCGGCCTTGGTGCAGCTCTTCTTCAAGAGGGAAGACCTGTTGCCTATGCATCTAGAACTCTTACCCAATCTGAGATGAAGTATGCTCAATTTGAGAAGGAACTTTTGGCAATTGTGTTTGCATGTTCAAAGTTCCAAGATTATGGCTGAACTATCCAAACAGAAACTGACTATCAACCTCTAGTCACTATTTTAAAGAACCCTGTGTATTCAGCTCCAGCAAGACTACAAAGAATGATGCTTAAATTGCAAACGTATAATTTCAAAATGGTCTATACGAGGGGTAAACTTCTTTATCTGGCTGATTCCTTATCCAGATCACCCAGAAATATCACGGAACAGCTTGATGCAGAGAATTTTGACTTTGATGTCATGGAAGTGCATAATTTTTCTACCAAGAGACTTGATGAGCTGAGAGATCACACAAAGACTGATCCAATTTTGCAAACGTTCAACCACTTCATCAATGTAGGATGGCTGTCAAAACAATCCTGTATACCACCAGAAGTACAATCTTATTTTCCATACAGAATTGAGATGCTGATGGAAGATGGTATTATTTTCAAAGGTCCAACCACTTCAGCTAAGTCAAATTCCTGAACTACCTTGGCCAATAGTAGCAACTGACATATCTGAGTGGAACAGTCAAAATTACTTAGTGTTGGTAGATGCTTATTTGAACTGGTTTGAGATAGATTTGCTACCTAACCCAACATCCAATGCTGTTATTACTAAGATGAAACATCATTTCTCAGTCCATGGTAGTCCACACACAGTTATTTCTGACAATGGTTTTCAGTTTACCAGTCAATTGTTTCAGAGATTTGCTAAAGAGTGGGACTTTATCCATGTTACTAGCAGTCCTGAATATCTACAGTCAAATGGCCTTGCTGAATGTGCAGTACAGAGTGCAAAGCAATTACTGGAGGGGTCAAAGCATGACAATACTGATATATTCTTGAATTTATTCAATCTCAGAAATATATCCCATGACAATCTACTTGGCTTGCCTGCTCAGAGACTTCTATCTAGGCAAACCAGAACAACCCACCCCCCAGTAAAGAAACCACCATAAAAAACTTCTCCAAAGCCAACTTCATGCTACTCAAGTCAGAAGTGACAAACTTCATGACACCCATGCAGACGGGAACTGAAAGTTCAACTGCTGAATCCTACACTAAGGCACTGTACGAGCACATCCACTCATGCATGAATCATGCCATCCCAAATAGAACTAATAGGCAAGGTTCATAGGTTGGTACTAGGCTATCAGCCCTAGGGCCTATACAAGCCTAGGTATAACAATTCCCCGGCTATTTCTTCCCACACTATTTACTTTCCTGGACCCCTGTCTAGCAGGGCGACTGACGGGATCCCTGGGGTGAATTTCCTTTCTCCCATCCAATCATCAAGGTTCCTCTTGAAGAGGTCCAAAGAGGCACTCTGCTTGACATGTATGGGCAATCTATTCCAGAGTCTGGGGAGTCTCTGGGTCAGGAACCTATCCCTCCAGCATGTTTTGTTTATTGTGATGACAAGGTTTAGATCCCTGGAGCATGTAGCTCTGAGGGATTGGGATTTCTTTAAGTGTAGCATGTCCAACAGCTCTGGGTTTGACATGGCCTTGTATGTTAAGCAGAGATCGCCTCTGAGTAGATGATATGTGACAGAGTATAGCTGGAGTTTTAAGGCGGTCAGTGTAGGGCATCTGCTTTAGGCCTGTGATTCTTTTAGTGAGGTATTTCTGAGGCCTTTCCAGTTGTTGCAGATGTCTTGAGAGGTACATACCAAATGGGGCATTGTATTCTATAATGGGTCTAATGAGGGATGAGTACAGTGGGACAATGACCTCCTTTTTCTGGATGAAAAGCCCTTCGTGATGAGGTGTGCCACATAGAAGGATTTCCTGACTGTTGTGGCGATGTGGTTATCGAAGGTGAGACCACTGTCCACCTGTGTCCCTAAGTCTCTTATCACACTTTCTGTTTAGTGTACTGCCACCTATATGGTAATTCATGTATACATGTTTTTTCCCAAAGGGGATAACAATACATTTCTTGGCATTGAGCTTGAGCCCATGGCTCTGGCACCAACATCTGTTTCTGTAAGGGCCTTTTGTAGAGTATCCACATCATTTGGGATTCAATATCGGCTCCCAGTTTGCAGTCATCTGCAAACTTTGTTAGCCAGGAGTCCCTTAGTGTTGACCTGTACTTCAGAAGACAAGAAACAAACAAGAGCTGCCCCAGGACTGAACCCTGAGGTACTCCACTTGTCTGGAGCTGGAGCTGGATTTGGCTACGCTACTTTTACTGTATTGTATTCTGGCCATTTAACCCAACCCATTTAAACAGATAGGTGCCCATAACGTCAATTGTCTAGTTTTCTAAGAGTCTAAGCGGGGGAAGAAAGCAAGGAGAAAGCAGAAAAAAATACCAAAGGAATGGGATTAGATTTAGGAAAGAGGAAGAAGACCAACAATGGTAAAAGAGAATTACTGCAAGTTAAAAAGGGGGTAGAAAGGAATTAAAGAGTCTTAAAACTATTATAATCAGAATAAAAAGAAAATGTTTAGCACTTAGTTGAGAGCATTAGCTGTGTCCAATTTTCTAAGAGGCAAACAAGATAATGGTAATGGGAAGAGAGGCAGTATGGGTATAGCCTTAGCTCGAGAGTTTGTGGCTGGAGTGAGCTTGGTATAACGGCTGTCGATTCTGAGGGATCAGAACCAAACCCATCAGTCAAGAATGAATGAAGATTATTAGCCTCATCTTTTAAAGCTAGTGCTACCAGGAAGCTTAAACGAGGGAGAAGGGGTAACAGGTTGTGAAGTGACAGCATTTTTAACTTGGGCACTATCACAAATTGTTTTATTAAGAAAAATCCAGAACTGGTCTCCAAGCATTTTCTTCCATGGGCACCCAAAATATCCTTAAATAAAAACTTTTTATGAATTGTGAAGAAGGAACTGTCTCTATCACTTCCTGAGACAACATAAGTTGAAAGAGAGGGGGAATTAAAGGAATCTAGTCTGATGAATGTGGAACTACCCTCTGCCATATATATTTCTATATTTTGAATACTGTAGTTTGTTTTCTTTACCTTGTGTTTTGCTTGCATTCTGTTTTAACAGCATATTAAAACTTCAAAAGAGACCACAGCTCTCTCTGTTCTGAGTCAGGCAGAATTTTTTTTCCCGCCCTCCCACCCATTTAAGTTCTCTTGTTAAATACCACTGTCTTTCTAGTTGCCCGCCTCTTATGTTAATCTGACCATATATCTCATTTCTCTCTACTTTCACTGGCTTATGTGAGTAATCACAAAATCATCATTTTTGAAATCCCACCCCTTCAATTATTTAAATTTATTGGCCATCCTACAGATTTCATAGTACCAAAATACAAAAGTGACCACCCCTTTCAATTCATCTTGCTGTTTTAAAAATAGTAACTCTCAACTAAACCTTAACCTTTTAAACAGGTAAAACTCAAGTTACCTACTTTCACATCTAACTTCTCTAGTGCACACTGCAGAGTGCATTCTTTTCAATCTTACCTTTAAGCATCCCTGTGACTAGCACTTTCTCTAATACCTGCTGGAAAGCACTAGGAAGCCTTAAACTCATACAAACACTGAACTCTCCTTGTTAACAAGGAGAAATTAATAGTAGGCACTAAACAGCCTATAATTGCAAAGTACCTTGCTAAGGAAACAGCTCCTATACTTTACAAAGAAAAAAAAAACCCCCAAACCAGGCATGTCCAAGGGTCAGCTTCCGGTGATTTCTCCTGTCCAACTGGTGAATCTGGGCATACTGGGGCAATGCAGCAATTGCCTCATGTACACAGACAACCCTCTCCTCCTACCACCCAACACTACAACCTGTGAGAGATGCACTTACATAGCCAAAATGGAAGCAAAGCTCTCTCCACCCAAGATTGTGCTAAACAGTCAAGAGGAGAAGGCTAACACCCACACTACACCTCAAGCAGCACATAGCCCTTCTAAACCCGCACCACCGACACCCACATATAGCAACACTAAATCCACATATGCAGAGGCCCTTAACTGTAACCTGCCCAAGCAACAAAGACCTCTGAAGCTGAAACGCAAACACCAATCACAACCAATGTGTCACATAGTTCACAACACCAGTGTGCCACCCAGCAACAGCCCCTAAGGCAAGACAATGTACCTAACACTTTAGTCATAGGTGACTCTATAGTCCGGCACACTGATGCCCATCTCACCAGGTTGAATAAGGAGAAAATTACAGTCAGCTGCCTGTCAGGTGCCAGGATTCACCACATAATGCATGCACTCAAGTCACTCCACAAGTACAAATGTGACTCTGTCATTGTCCATGCTGGAGTGAATGACTTGAGACGTACCTCCCTGGACTACATGAAAAGAGACATGGAAGAGCTCTTGGATCATGTGGCCCAGGAAGGTATGACCCTAGCCCTGAGTAGCATCCTGCCTTCGCCCAGAATGATACCACAATATAAGGATAAAATGATTTACTTCAACAATTGGCTGAGCTTATGGTGTCATTCAAAGGGGATCCAGTATCTGTCTGCCTGGGATGACATGATTGACAGACCACGATGCTTTGCCAGAGATGGTCTGCACCTGTCGCCCCTGGGATTCAGGTTACTGGCTAAGGCTCTTGCCACCCCTATAGTGCCTTTTTTAGGCAAACTTCAAAGGACAAAACCACCACCGTAACAGGTACAAGCATGCAAAATCTGAAGGTAATGCTACTCAATGCTAGAAGTCTAAACCTCAAAATGCACTCTCTTGAGGCACTCCTAAAAATGGAGAACATCGATATCTGTGCAGTAACTGAGACCTGGTTCAAGGCTCCAGAGAGCACCCCTGCAATACCAGGCTACAACTCTTACCACACTTTTCGCCCACCAAACCAGGACCAAAACACTAAAGGTGGAGGAGTGTCAATATTCACCAAGGATATTCACACCACCAGGCTAGTTGGCCAACACAATGTGTCTGAAATTCTCCAAGTGCAACTAACACTAGGTAAGACTGCAATCCAAATTGTAGCTTGCCACAGATCCCCCACCATACCCCAAGATTCTCACTACACCTTTCTAAACATACTGGAAAATATTAAGATAGAACCAAACACCCTAATACTGGGTGATTTTAACTACCCTGCCATTAACTGGGAAAACTACTCATGTCCCAACACCTTTGCGCAACGGTTCTTGGAATTCATAAATTCCAATGCCCTGGATCAACTAATCCATAGTCCCACCAGGGGCTCCAATATCCCAGACCTGGTCATTACCAACATGGGAAATCAATGCTCCATACCTATGGTCACCTCCTCGTTAGTCAGGTCTGACCATAAGCTAATCACCCTTAACATCCACATCCCACCCCACCCCCAGTAAAGAAACCACCATAAAAACTTCTCCAAAGCCAACTTCATGCTACTCAAGTCAGAAGTGACAAACTTCATGACACCCATGCAGATGGGAACTGAAAGTTCAACTGCTGAATCCTACACTAAGGCACTGTACGAGCACATCCACTCATGCATGAATCGTGCCATCCCAAATAGAACCAAAATGCTCTCATCCAAAAAGGAAGCCAATCTGGTGGTCCCCTGCCATAAACAAACTTTACAACAAAAGGAAGAAACTTTTGCAGAAAAGAGGAAAATCCCAGGATGCAAAAAACTCCCTTACTAGCCTCAGTAAGAAACTGAGATGCCTCATAAAATCCTCCAAAGCTAATTACGAAAATAAAATTGCCAAAGATTCCAAAGACAACCACAAAGCATTCTATAACTATGTCAAGAATCTAAATGACAATGCTCAGATCTGCTCTGAGCTAAAACAGAATGGCATTAAATATACTGATCCGAAGGATATTGCCAATATTCTGGCAGACCGATTCAGTGCCAACTTCACCCCCCTCTCACCCCCTAAATGGCCCATCTCAATAACGGAAGATTGCCAAATTCCAGTAATAACGGCCACACAGGTACAAAATGCACTCTCTAAAGCCAAGAATACAGCATCCATGGGACCAGATGACATCCCGGGCTGTGTACTACATGAACTACAATATGAACTGGCACCTCACCTAAGTGTCATGTTTAATCATAGCCTCACCTCAGGTTTCGTGCCCACTGAGTGGCGCAGAGCTACAGTTATCCCAATCCACAAGGGGGGATCCACCTTGGATCCCGGAAACTACTGTCCCATCAGTCTGACAAGCCTTATCTGCAAGGCCATGGAGTGTATTATCATGGAACTTATAAACAAAGACATTGGCAACCTTCAAACACTGGACCCCACCCAGTTTGGGTTTGTGAAGGGCCGATCTTGTCTCCTCAACCTGATTGACTTCTTTGAATCAGTCTCCAGAGCCATGGATAAGGGTAAGGTGGTCCACACAGCCTATCTAGACCTTGCCAAGGCCTTGGCACCATCCCCCACTCTGGAATCATAGATAAACTTACTAAGTTGGGCATTAATCCCTAAGTCACCCAATGGGTTGCTAAATGGCTTACTGATAGAACCCACACTGTAAAAGTAGCCGACTCCAAATCCAGCTCCAGACAAGTGACAAGTGGAGTACCTCAGGGTTCAATCCTGGGGCCGCTCTTGTTTGGCATCTACTTCTCTGAAGTACAGGTCAACACTAAGGGACTCTGGCTAACAAAGTTTGCAGATGACTGCAAACTGGGAGCCATTATTGAATCCCCAAATGATGTGGATACTCTACAAAAGGGCCTTACAGAAACAGATGCTTGGTGCCAGAGCCATGGGCTCAAGCTCAATGCCAAGAAATGTATTGTTATCCCTTTGGGAAAAACATGTATCCATGAATTACCATATAGGTGGCAGTACACTAAACACAGAAAGTGTGATAAGAGACTTAGGGACACAGGTGGACAGTGGTCTCACCTTTGATAACCACATCGCCACAACAGTCAGGAAATCCTTCTATGTGGCACACCTCATCATGAAGGGCTTTTCATCCAGAAAAAGGAGGTCATTGTCCCACTGTACTCATCCCTCATTAGACCCATTATAGAATACAACGCCCCATTTGGTATGTACCTCTCAAGACATCTGCAACAACTGGAAAGGCCTCAGAAATACCTCACTAAAAGAATCACAGGCCTAAAACAGATGCCCTACGCTGACCCCCTTAAAAAACTCCAGCTATACTCTGTCGCATATCGTCTACTCAGAGGCGATCTCTGCTTAACATACAAGGCCATGTCAAACCCAGAGCTGTTGGACATGCTACACTTAAAGAAATCCCAATCCCTCAGAGCTACACACTCCAGGGATCTAAACCCTGTCATCACAATAAACAAAACATGCTGGAGGGATAGGTTCCTGACCCAGACACTCCCCAGACTCTGGAATAGATTGCCTATACATGTCAAGCAGAGTGCCTCTTTGGACCTCTTCAAGAGGAACCTTGACGATTGGATGGGAGAAAGGAAATTCACCCCGGGGATCACGTCAGTCACCCTGCTAGACAGGGGTCCAGGAAAGTAAATAATGTGGGAAGAAATAGCCAGGGAATTGTTATGGCTAGGCTTGTATAGGCTCTAGGGCTGATAGCCTAGTACCAACCTATGAACCATCTGTAAACTTGATGAATGATCTTCACACTTTCTGAAAGAGAAAAGGCAATGCCATGGTGGGTGGGTGGGGTGAGGGATGGGGCAAGGTCTCAAATAGTCATTCTGACTTGTTGGACTGTTCTTGGTTTTGGAGGGGGGTTCCTGTATTCTTTTTGGAAGACCCTTACCATTTCTCCTTGAATGTCTGTTTAGAGGCACTTTGCAGAGACTGTTTATTCCATTTCTTTCCAAAACTGGATGAGGGGTTAGAGAATCCCTTAGACCATTTGGAAAAGGAGTGATGAAAAATCTTAGAGATTCCCAATATCAGCTTACCTCTCTCATCACACTTTGTGATAACATCTGCAGCACAGGAACCAAAAACTAAACATCTGTCCAAAGGAGAATATGTCATTTTTCACATCATCTGGTTCTGAGAATGCAGCCAGGCAATCCTCCTCAAAACAGTGCCAGTGGCCATAGCCCTGGAAGAAGTATCAAAGCCATACACACATTAAACTACGAGTTGTGATCTGTAAAATGGTAGAAATTAAATCATTTAAAGCACACTTCCTCATAAGAAGGAACTGCAGACAAAACATTTCTCATACTTTTTACAATCAGTCAGAATAAACTTCAACATACGAGAATGACAATTCAAAATTCTGAAAATCAAAGTTGCAGAAGCATACACTTTTTCCCATACTTATTTATTTTCCCATTCTTTTCATGAAGTATATAATTGCAATTAATTGAATGTTTAGCAGCAGTAGTATTAACTACAGGTACATCTGCTGGGTCAGGTTTGGAATGAGTGTATATAAACTTAAAAGACTGAGGAACTTTACACAATCTAGCTTCCGTTTTAGGATCAGCAGGCTGACTATCAAGAAAATTGCAGGCAGTGATGCACATATCCTCCAAAGCTGACAGTACTGGAGGAATTGGTGAAGGTTCTAGATATACATTTGTAAGAGTTTATAGCATTTTCAGGAGGATTCTCCTATTGAAAACACTGGCACATTCTGGAAACAGTCTTAAAGAAAGAGAAACCACCACAAGGATAATCAGGTACTGTGCTCTTCTCTGAATCAGAAATCTGAGGAGAAAACCTGGCATCTGTCCCTTTATTTTCCTGTCCAGATTCAGAATCTTGAATCTCTTCAGGAAAAATAAGCATCCCTTTTTCTTTTAATAGAAACCACCTTACAAGAAAGATCAACAGTCTGGATTAGACCCTGAGCCAGATCTATTAAACCAGTCCTGCCTAGATAAATTTGGGGAGGAGCAGATGTTTAGCTTTCTGTTTCTTTTTGAAAGAAAAAAATGTGGCCTACAGTGTTGTTAATGGCAACAGCAACTTCCCCAGGGATGGGCACAACATTCTGATTAAACAGAGAAGCCTTCCCAACAGTGGCTCTCCCTTGCCCACTGAGGGGACCTAAACAGCTGCAGAGGATGTGGCTGATCCCGGATCCATAGTGGCATTAGGTTGTACATCAGAGGGATATGGGGTCAAACAGGAGTGACTGAGGAACCAGCTTTGGCCACAGCAGAGTCACCAGGGTCACCAACCTACAGCTGAGGCAAGCTGCTAGACTGCTGCAATGGCTAAGGCTGTTTGCTTAACTTTTTCTTTTGTGGCTGCAAAAAGGACTGACCACGGGAGTGTTATTTGTTCCATGCTCAAGCTAAAACGTTTTGACTGGGAAACAGATAGCATAATGTGGCAAAAATTTAAAAGGTACTAAAAGTCACCTTTTCCTCTAGCACAAAATAGACAACACTTTAATACACTTTGCCAGCCCCAAGAAGTAAAGAAACACAATTTTTCCACAGAAAAAAAATGTTTTTTGACTACTTTTCTTAGATACATAGAGTCACAGACTGTTACTATGCTAATGACTTGGGGTGGCCTTTCTAAGCCTAGCCAAGTTTTCCCGAATAATAATGTTCTGAATCCACATAGGACACTGTGGGCCAGGCATTTATAAGCTATCTCTGTCTATAAGGGTTTTAAACTGACAAGAAAGAAATGTGCAGTTCCATTTAGAAGTTCAATTACACCTTTTGACAGTCCTTTACAATACAAACTCCTACATTAAAAACCTTCATAAGCAGGAAAATACATTTAAATAATAGATTTTTTTATGTGGATGGTTCCTTCTCAAAGAGGACTTACCTGCTCAACAAACACTGACCATTGAGTCTCAAAAGTGGGAGCACACACACACACACACACACACACACACACACAAGCTCTCTCTTTGGTGGCAAGAAAGTTCTGAAGGGCTTGGAGCTCAAACCGTTTTTTTTAGGCAGGTCAGATCAAGCTGCTTAATGGTTAGAACATGTTAAAGCTGCCCTGAAGCTTTGGAAGCTGATCAGCTGTTATATCATTAGCAGGATATAACCCATATAGCCAAGGTTACTGCCGCATCAATATGAAGAACATCAGGAGGTTTTTCAACAAGATGCACTTTCTGAGCAATATGTCTGACATTATGAGCCAATATCAGGTAAATATTCCCCAGAACTGCCCTATGTACTACTAATGGTCAAATGCAGCTCCTAAAGTCTTTATCCCATGAATGGGTCCCCTCAAATTATCTATGGTATATTCCCAGATATTCTGTTTAGGAGTAATATATAATTATTGACCATGTGATTGGTAAGGCCAATCTACAATCAAATTGGATAGCTTACTTTGAGTGCAAAAAGGGAAACTGGCTTGGCTTAAAATGGCCCACAAGGGCAGCTAGCCTAGTACTTACTATGAATCTACTCAGCCATGTCATTTTATGGTAGGTTAATGGTCACTTGTTTTGTTTTTAAAGCATCCAGGCAGAACTGAGGCATCATAAACAAAAGAATTATGCAAATGACTTTAATATTGTTTCTGTAGCATTTACTGCTTGCTTATAATAGTTGATTCATAGTTGTCAACAGCCTACACTAGCATTGGCTAATTATTAATTATTGTTTTGCTACTTTTTCTGTGTATCATCTAAAAGCAGATTTACTTGGCCTGGTGCCTCAGAAATAAATGTGAGTCATGGCACACAGTTTTCTTAGCAGAATGCCACTATATCTGTGGATGATTTACGAGGGGCAGGGCAAAAATATGAGAAAAAAACAAGAATAGGTAAAAGTATATTGTAATTAAGTGGTGGCAATAACAATGCGATCATGTAGCCCACTTCACACTGGGGGTGGCACTTGCTAGTGCATATCCTGGTGTTTGTTAATGTAAAAAATCACCCCAAAAACTAGCTGTTAATTTTCTGTTTCATTCTTCAGTTTCAACTAATCTGATTTCTTTCATTTTCTTTTTTTTCAGCTTAATATATATTTTATTAACATCAAACATTGAAATATCTGCACTGATTACACTAACTCATCTATCTATAAGCAGAACAAAAAAAGAAAAAAAAAGTTAAATGAACAAGGAAAAGTGCAATAACAATTATTCATTGTCATACAGACACTCCCCAAAACTTACTCAGACTGGCAGGGAACTCCAGGTTCTACTGCTGTAGACAGCTAATCATTGCACTTGCTTTCATCTATTTTAGGTGAGGATACCACCCACGGTATATGGTTCATAAGTTCATGTGTGGTGGTGTTCCAGCAGACAGGCCATCTAGGAGTACAGATTTCCCTAAGAAATGGAATATGTACTTAACCCTAGCCCAAGAATCCAGGTTTCTCTTGAAGCACTCCAGTCCATCAGACTGTCATATATATATATATATATATATATATATATATATATATATATATATATATATATACACACACACACACACACACACACGAGTATGTTGTTCCAAAGATGAGTAGTTTCAACAGTAGTATATGTGTCGCTCCCCAGATTTTCCCATTTTTGTCAAAAACTTCATATTTATATTTCTGTATACTTCAGTGTTGAATGTAGTTTGTAAAACAGGATCATGAAGTATTCTGTAGGCTAAAATCAGTCTTCTACGCATGTATCTGTAACAAAATGTGAATACATTTAAGTGTTTACATCTTGCACAGAAATCTAGGTTACTTAAAGACAATACTTTTTTAGTAAATCTTTTTGAACCTTTTCAAGGCTTTTTAATTAACCCACTGACTATACAGACAAAATGTTTTACTGTACTCAATAATTGGTCTTATATACGTAATAAACATAAGATTGAGTACTGCTCATCTCTTGTAGTGAATTGCTTAGTAGTAACCCCATATACCTATTGACATCTGTACAGATGACATTGACTATTAAAAGATAAATTGGAAGATATTGTAACACCCAAGTCTTTATATTCCACAACCTCTTGAAGTTGTTTATTAGATAAGCAAACAGGGTATCTTTATATTTTGTTAGCAAAATACATAATGTTACATTTGCCAAGGCAAAATTTTAAAACTATGTCTACTGCCTAATTATCTATAGACCATAAGCAGATGTTAAGATCTATGGTATCAGTTTTATTTTGCAATGTGTATCCAATTTTACAGTCATTGGCATACTTGTAACCCCAAAAATGTATTATTCCTAGGCATAGCTGAAAACACTATATTAAATAATAATAGACCCACAACCAACCTCCAAGGGACAACAGACACAAAAGGTAAGTAGTCTAACTTGGATATGTTAAAACTTAACACATTGCTTTCTATCTGACAAGCAATTTATAATCCATTTAGTAATGTATCTCTTTATGCCAGTTTTCATTAAGCAGTTACAGACAACCTTATGTGGAACAGGATCAAAGGCTTTGGCAAGATCCTGAAAAATTATACCAGATTGCAGTCTCAGGTTTAAAGCCAAGGTTATCTGTTCATAGAAACTTATTAAGTTACTCAGGTATGATCTACCTGTAATAAAACCACATTGATCTGTGTCATTAGCCGATAGGCTGATATCTGTGTTACTGATTTGATTAATTAACCACCTTTCAAACCACTTGCCAAATAAAGACGTCAAACTAATATGCCTATAATTTCCCATTAGATCTTATCCTTCTTAAGAATAGGAGTTATACAGGGGGTCTGCCAAGAAATTGGAAAAAAAATCATTAAACAAAAGTTTATTGAAGATACTGCACAAGATAACTGACCACAGATAAAGCCGGGTCCCAGTGATAAACGTCTTCTTTATTTTATTCAGGGCTTTTATAACACAAGTATCTGCTATTAAGAGGCAATATCCAGATATGGAAATGTATTCAGTGGACTCAGTATGCCTGTCTCACAGCTGGAAAGAGAGAAAAATATGTTGAATTTACTTGGTATAGTATAAGTTTACTGAATTACTTCATTACCAGTTCTAATAGTATGAATTAATATATTTGTAAAATGTGCTTTATTAGAAATATCACTGATCAATTTATTTTGTACCTTAACTTCAATAACAATTTCCTGTTTCAATTTCTTAAATTGCATTAATTTTTTTCTTATTAGCAGTTGTTGGAAAGGTTTTAAAAAGTTCTATAATGTCTTTTTTTCCCTCTTATATAATTTTAAAATATTCATGTTCCACATCACAGGATGAGATGTACCGACCTTATTAGTCATAAATACTTTGTCACTGTTACTCAGTTTTTTTTTTGGAGACGAAATACTCATACTGAGCCACAGGAATGAAAAATAAAGTGGGCCAGTAAGTATTTACAATTTGGGTGACCAAACAGTCATAATCAGTAGGGTCCAAAATATTCATTTTCACAACTAATGTTTTATGGTTTGCTATGCTGACCTGAAATGAGATGGCATTATGATCAGACAAGCAAAGAAGTGTTAGGACCTGTAACTGGTAAGTTTTCTCAGAAGTATCAGTTGCAACAATATCCAATAAGTGATTTCCTTGTGTTTAATTTGAGACCAGCTGTATCAAGACAAAAAAATTAAACAATGTTAATAAATTCTCTTTCAAACTTTGAATTTCTAGACAATGAAACCCAATGAACACTGGAATAATTAAAGTTCCCAAATAGAATAATATTATGTTTAGTGTCAAGACAACCTTCTAGATTAGATGCATAATTCCAGTGCTTATCGCTGTCCATTCTGGGACTACGATAACACAGTACAAGTTGAATGTATTTCTTACTATACTTATCAAAAACGTGCAACAATAGTTTTAAACTCGGCATTCTGTTTTATAAGAGAAGCTGGAACCCACAAAGTAACACCACCTCCTCCGGTGTCTTGACATAATCATCCACAAATACATTAGGAGAGTTCCAAGACTTGTTATTGCAACTATTTTGCAATTTTCTTTAAAAATTCATCCCTTAAGTTTGTTGATCTTGTTCCATAAGCTTCTAGCATTACAAAAAAGCATTTTACATTATTATTAAATTCCCTGTTGTTTGTGGCAATTTTTGTGATTTGTCTTTTGATAAAAAATTATCAACTGAGTCAATGAGTTTACCTGCAACATAATGTCTCAGATGCAACATACCCTTGAAAAGAATTGTATGAATCATGAACACAATCTTCCCAGTAGGTGATTAACTTTATACTGTATACAAGTCATTTGTCCCAATGTATTAAAAGTCTGATCATTAGTGAATAAATAGTCCATCCAGGAGCGTGATGGTATAGTTACACTTAACATATAAATTATATGTTGTCTTTTTAACAGATCAGTTATCTCAAGAACATAGTTCATCATGTTTTAAAGAGGTATGTTTAAGGTAATTTATAGCCTAATAATTAGGTTTCACTCATAACAGACTTGGAAGTAAACTGAGCAATTTTAGTCCAAGAAGGACTGATACTATGTGCAAGACTTTATTACTTAAATATCTAACAGTAGGTCTTAACATAGTGTCTCCTAAAATTAAGAATTGCTGCCTATTTCCTTCGCTCAGTTCAGTTTTGTCTGGCAGACAATTTAGGTTATCAGAAGCAGGCAGTGTATCCCTTATCTCATTCTCTGAATTTTGCTCTTTGATGCTGGCAGTCTTATAAGCCTTCTTCCTTACAATTATGTGTTTGCCAATTCAGATGTCCTGATTTACAGATAAAGCTGATTGTCACCTGTTACAGCTTCTTGTTCTTTTGTGCTACATCTATTCTTGTTTTTATTATGTAGTACAACTTCTGGGTAAAGGCAAGTACTTGGACGTACAGGACTTGCTTCTGATATTGGGGAAATATCCCTTATTTCAGTCTCTATATTTATACCAGCACCCATATGAGTCATGTCTTAGCAATGAACATCTTCAGTTGCAAATTAAAGTTATTTGCCACATTCAGAAGTTTCTTGTGCTTTAATGTCAAATGCATTCTTATTATGATTTAATACAACAGCTTCTGAATAGAGACAGCTGTTTAAGTGTACAGAACTTATGACAGGCACAGAGGAATACTCATACTCCTGCCAGTATTGTGCTACACTTACCAAGGACATGTATATGATCAGTATCTATAGTAACAGAGTCATCTCTTAAAGTAATTTTAGTACTGTCAATAACACACTCATGGTCAGACTTATCACTTTCATTATGCAATTCAAGAGGTGTTAATGGGAATATTTTAGACATTTTGTTATTTGGCTTTTTGATGCACTTTACTTTTCTTATTTTTCACTTTTATTTGTGAGACAAGAAATATTGAGGCCCTGACTGGTATTATCTGCATAACTTGTTTTTGATGAACTTTAGCCCAAAGATTTCTACTTTCTTAAATTATACATGTCTTCTATATAGTCAGTAATATAATTAGAAGCTGATACAAAGGCTCTTCCAAAGTGACAGTGGCAAGAAGTTAAACAACATTGTTTTTGCTATTTAGTATATTTATTATCTGCAAAGATTACAGTAAAACAGTATACATTAAATATTACCTTCTAAAATTAAGTCACGAGTTCACAAATGTTAGTCCTTACAAAGACGGGCATCTTTGCATCTTCACTTCAAAGCAGTAATGCAAAATCCACCCACAGCTATTTTTTTAAAGACAGCAAACACTCTAGATAGGCTGTGTTGCCTGCATAGCCGGCGTTAGGCACCCGCCACACCTGTGGTCACGGGGAGCCCCTGATTATCTCCCCGCATGTGGGGGCCCCCTCATTAAGCAGCAGCGGGTTTCTCCATCTGTTCTGCTCCTTGCCTCGTTCATTTAGCATCGTCGTGCCATTCCATTTTTTTTGTTGTTTTTTTTTTTTTTTTTTTTTTTTAAAGAACTTGCTTCCTTGACTGCTGCAGCTAATCAGGTCCCTTGCTTCACTTGAAAGCTGCACTCAATCAGGTCTGCTTCAGTGAAGCTAGGGATCTAACTGGCTGCAGCAGTCAAAGATGCAAGTTCCAGTTTTCTGATCGGCTTTGCTGTAATCTGTGGTCTGTTGGGTCAGTCCTATGGATTATCGGCGTCAGGCATACCTCTGAACTGCTCAGTTTTTTTAATAATGCTTCATATTTTTAGTTTGTTCTTCATAAAATTTGTGGTTTTCTTCACTAAATAATGGCAGACATTTATGTTTCAGACTTTATATCCTTCAGAAAATGCAGGCTAAAGCAAAGCCTGAAAGCAAGTTTATAACTTTATATGAGCAATATTTAAAAAGTGTCCCTATTTTTAAGCCTTTGTACCCCCATTATTTTTGGCTTTGTCCAGATTTTTCACACTAAGAGGTTAAGAGGTGTGGTGTGAGGATGGATGGAGAATGCAAGTTTTTCTGGAAAGACTGTGGGACCAGCAAAGCAGCTGTATTTTAACTGCCTTTGTAAGGGCAATTTTCAAAAGATCTGAGAAACTGTCCTTTTGAGGGAAATTTTAAAGGGGCTGAACTGGTCTGGTCTGTGTGTAGGAGAAGTAAGAAGAGGATTAATACCAGCCTTGTATCAACTGCAGAAAAGGTAAGTTGCTGGGTTTATTTTTAACTTTATTTTTTGCTAGGGGGTGGTAAGGAAACCTATGGAGAGGATTGTATTGCTTTTTTTCTGCAGAGTTCTTATGCGAAGATGATTTTTTGGGGGGGTGGGGTGGGCTTGTGGTTATAACAGTTTTATTTTACCTTTGGCCAGAATTCTTCTGCTAAGAGATTGAGGAAGGAAGGCTTGTCTGTAATTAATGTTCAGATCTGAAGTAGTTTTTTTAGCTAGTCTTACTTAAGAATATTCATTAATGTATTTTTGTTTTGTGTACAATTGTGCTGAAATATTGGTAGTGGGGGGGATAGTGGCCGTGAGAATGCTGCAGAATGTACAGATGTTTTAATGTATACCAATACAAACCCTGTTCTACTAGTATGTGTTCTGCATAACGGCAATGTTTACAACTATGCCTGATACTACACTTTTATTCTATGATAATTTTTTACTCTGTCCACAATTACTGTGCTGAGAGGTTGGGAGGGGAGTTAGAGGCTGTGAGAATGTTGCAGAATGTACAGCTGTTGTTTTAATATATACTAATGCAAACCCTGTTATACTAATATTGTGTATACCGGCAATATTTACAACTATCCCTGATGGTACGCCTTTGATCTATGATCATTTTTTGCTTTGTCTGGAGTTATTGTGCTGATAGGTTGGTGGGGGATTACGGGCTGTGGGAATGTTGCGCAATATTCAGATGTTTGCCTGGTATTTGCCTCTTTTCATTAAAACATGTGGGGTTACGCAATGCATTTTACTACAAAATTTGTTATTCCAGCATCTTTGTTTACTCATAAACACATTGTTTTTTAATGGTATGCCTTTGTGTTTTTATTTTGCTTTCATTTCATCCAGATTTATTGTGCTGAGACACTGAGGGGTAGGGGCTGTGAGAATTCTGCAGAATGTACTGATGTTTTTTAATGGTATGCCTTTGTGCTTTTATTTTGCTTTCACTTCACCCAGATTTATTGTGCTGAGACACTGAGGGGTAGGGGCTGTGAGAATTCTGCAGAATGTACTGATGTCTTAATGTGTGCCAGTGCAAACCCTGTTCTACTATTGAAGTTGATCATAGCAAAGTTTCAAGCTATCCCTGATGTTACACCTTTGTTCTGCCATTTTTTTGGGGGAGGCTTTGTCTGTAATTGTTACACTGAGAGGTTAGGAGAGGGATAGGGGCTGTGAGAATGTTGCTCAATGTTTAGATGTTTGATATGTGTTTTTACTCATCAAAAATGTGGATTCACACAATGCACGCTACTGGAAAAATCTGTTATTCTTTATTAGTTCATAAGTCCAGTGTTTTAAATCCCTAATGCTACGTCCTTGTCTTTTTAAAATTTTTTTTACTTTGTTTTTACCTGCTCTAGAACTGTGCTGAGACTTTTGGGGGGGACTATGAGAGTTCTGCAGAATGTACTGATTATTTTAATAAATGCTAATACAATCCCTTGTTGTCCACATATTTGTAGAATACATTCTGATCTGTAGTGAGAGTAGGGACCAGGTTGAGGTGGCCCTGGAGAGGTGGAGATATGCTCTGGAGAGTAGAGGAATGAAGGTCAGCAGGACTAAGACAGAATATATGTGTGTAAATGAGAGGGATGGTAGAGGAATGGTGAGGATGCAGGGAGTAGAGTTGGCGAAGGTGGATGAGTTTAAGTACTTGGAATCAGCAGTTCAGAGTAATGGTGAGTGTGGAAGAGAGGTGAAGCAGAGAGTACAGGCAGGGTGGAGTGGGTGGAGAAGCATGTCAGGAGTGATTTGTGACAGACTGGTACCAGTCAGAGTGAAAGGGAAGGTCTACAAGAGGGCAGTGAGACCAGCTATGTTATATGGGCTGGAGACAGTAGCATTGACAAAAAGGCAGGAGTCAGAGCTGGACGTGGCAGAGTTAAAGATGTTAAGATTTGCACTGGGTGTGATGAGGGTAGACAGGATTAGGAATAAGTATATTAGAGGGTCAGCCCAGGTTTGGAGACAAAGCCAGAGAGGCGAGATTGCATTGGTTTGGACATGTTCTGAGGAGGGATGTTGCGCATATTGGAAAAAGGATGCCAAGGATGGAGCTGCCAGGTAAAAGGAAGAGAGGAAGGCCTAAGATGAGGTTTATGGATGTGGTGAGAGAGGACATGCAGGTGGTTGGTATGACGAAGCAAGATGCAGAGGACAGGAAGAAATGGAAAAAGATGATCTGCTGTGGCGACCCCTAATGGGACCAGCCCAAAGAAAAAGAAAAAAACAATCCCTGTTATTCTAATATCTTTCTATGTTTATCATAGCAATGTTTGCAAGTATCCTTAATGTTACACCCTTTTTCTGCAGTTATTTTCGGCTTTGGAATTATGCTGAGAGGTTAGAAGGTTGGTAGGGGCTGTGAGAATGTTACACAATGTCCAGACATTTGTTAGTTTTGGTCTGTTCATCAAAAATGTGGGGTCACACAGTGCATGCTTATTCTAGCATCATCATTAGTTCATAATCCCAGTATTTTAAATTCTTAACGGTCAGTCTTACTGTAGTGCTGTCTTCGTCATGTGTGGGTGTCTATGTCTTGTGTGCAAGTCTGTGTAGCTGTCTGTCCAGTAGGTAATCATTTTGCATCTGCACATGGGGGTTGTTCTAAGAGTTTATTTTTTAGTGTTCTAGCATGTCCATTTATAGAATATGGAGGTAGTTTTAAAAATGAGTTGGATAAGTTGGAATGTAGATTCATTATTAACTATAGAACACTTCAACCACGTGGTATGAATATTGATAGTAATTTAATCTTATAAAATAACTCACTTGGGTTACATAGGCATTATGCATTTAGTGTTAAAATTGTTTAAAGTACAAGATCATTTAATGGCTTAAATGTTAAAAACATTTAATAAGGTAAATGTTGTTTACATTTGATTCATTGTTTATAATGTTTCTATGGGTCTCTAAATTTGAATGTTTTAAAATGATGCTTTAAACAAAATAATAATTTTTGAGTACTCAGTACTGCAGAATTTATGGAAAAAAATATATTTATTGGAGAATTAATTTATTGTTTAATTAAGTGTGTTTGAATGGTATATAAGGTGGTGTTTTTGTGGTGTTAATTTATTCCTTTGAAGGCGAAAAGCAGAGGTACCAGAGAAGAATAAATGGTGGAAAATTTACCCTGCCTGCTGTTATTTTTGGAAGCTGTGCTGTGGAGTGATGTGTTGATGTTATTTTTTGTCCTTTGTTGGACGCTTGTAGTTCGTTGTTGTATTCTCTGTGTCCTGTGTCTCTGTCCTGTGTGAGAGAGCCTGTGTGGGTGTTTTTGTGTACCTCTGAGGGACTGGCTACCTTAATGCAGTACAGAGGCTTGCCATAACGTAACAACATTACTACTAAATGCCAGTCAGTGTGTGTGTGTGTGTGTGTGTGTGTGTGTGTGTGTGTGTGTGTGTGTGTGTGTGTGTGTGCGTGTGTGTGTACATCTGTGAGTAGCTACCTTGCAGTGGTACAGGGGCTTGTAATGTAACATTGATACTAAATGCCAGTCAGTGTGTGAACCTCTGTGTGTAGCTACCTTGCTGTGGTACAGGGGCTTGTCATAATTTATTGGTACTAAATTTTATTTATTTAACTTTTGTTTTCTGGGAAAGTCTGACAAGGACAGAGCCAATTTTCAGCCAAGGCCCAGGAAGAAATGTTGCAGAAGCATGTCTTTGGAATGTGGGAGGAAACCCATGTGAATGCAGGGAGGACATGCAAACTCTACACAGAATGCACCCTAGCTGAGAATCGAACCAGAGAACCTCTTGCTAAGGGGCAACAGTGTTAACAGCTGCACCACTGCGCAGTCCCAGTCAGTGTGTGTGTGTGTGTGTGTGTGTGTGTGTATATATATACCATTATGAGTGGCTACCTTGCTGTGGCACAGGGTTTTGCCATAATACAACACTGGTACTAAATACCAGTCAGTGTGTTGTACCCTGACATTTCAAGTCTTTTTAATGGTCTGAATGTAGTAACACTACACAATGATTGTTAAGTGGTGCTGCATGAGCTTTATAGGGAAGGGGGCATGACAGCAATATGGTCACACTTTTTGTATTCTCCTGGGTAGGGCCCACAACTTGAAACTTGCTGGGGGCCACCAAAATGCTAGCACTGGCCCTGCTTGTCTGTCAGTCACTTTACTTCCTCTAAGTATCAAAACAACCAAAGAAATAAAACAGAAATGTGTCATGTTCCTCATGTCTTCAGAAAGATGGGGGAGAGCACACAAATAAATAAAAGTACACAAAGTGTAGTCGTTCAAGTGTCCCTAAAAGGACAGTAAGTCAAAAACACAGGGAATCGAATGCACAAACTGCACAGCATGCTCTACTCATGTCTACGCATAGAGCTACTTATTTAAAGTAGTAGAGGACATTTAAAACATTTATTTTGCCATACCTGGTTGTGTAAAAATTGGCTGTAGATGACTGTCACACTTGAAGTGACACCTGGAATCCATGTGCAAAAAAAGGGGTTGTGGATGGATGGAGGTTTTTTTGCTCTACAATCTGTAAACAACTTAAACAAAAACTTGACTGTGACAGATGATGAACCAAAATTAAAGTTCTCATTCTCAGAGACCTAACTGCTGAGCTGGCTACCACCTGATCTTATTCCTCATGTACTAACTTTTCCTCCATTCCCATGATGTCCATACAATGTTTAAGTGAACATGACTTTATTAAAAATACCTAAAGATGACAGAAGGTAAAACAGTTGATGAAATAAGCACTGATTCAATGTCATGAATTCTTGGTAAGCAAAAATGCAACAAGCTTAAGTAATAAATCAAGCAAGTCCTACCAGGTAATGCAGCAGCATTTCAATGAGGCTGACAGCTGAAATACCAAATGACAAAAATGAAGTCAACAACAAAAAATCAATTAACACATACATAAAAGAAAAAAGTGCAAAGGTGGTGGGGAGGCCTATTGTGCCCTTTATCTCACAACTAAGATATTCTCATTCTGAAGATAATAACTGTGAGGGGAAAGGCATGTCTCTTTCCCATCCTTATATGACCCTTAAGTATTAAGATATGGCAAGATTGTGATATCTGACCAAGCAATTTCAATGTCTTGATTATTATTTGGCATTGGAATGTCCGATATCAGCAAGGAGATTTATATATTATACCATGTGGTGTTTCAAAGCTCCTACAGGCTGTAACCACTACAAGCTATAAACACCCATTAATACATGCACTTCTCTGGAGAATTAAGTACTTCTTGGCCTTACAATCTACAAAGCAGATAAAAAATTAGGCAACCACCTTTAAGAATGGAGTAAACAGCAATTTACATTCTTCCCATCTGACAAAACAGGTATATTATACACAGCCTCTCCAGTCACAGTCTGTCGTACACACTACCGAAGCTGGGACTGTCACTGATACAGGAATGCACTCACAGGTTTGCCAATTTTTTTTTAAGCTCTGTTTGCAGTACCTTATACACGGCTCATTCTTGTACTCCTTGGTGTAAACAATACGACTTCCACTAACAATCCCCAACACTACAAACTTGGCTGCTATCCCATCTTCAGGATGGGTACGCTAGGACCAACCTTTCCCTTCTGGCTCCTGTACTACTGTGGTCACTAATTAATCCCCATCCTCTGCCATCCAAGTCACAGTTAGAGCTTTACCATCTTGTTCCACAAACTGAGCAAAAGTAATGATAAAGCATAAAAATATCTATTTGTTGATGTGAAGGTTATTTTTCAACCAAATATATCCAGTGGAAACCTGGGAGAACCATACTGTTAATCAACTAGTTCACAGTAACAAAGCATGCAAGGGGAGATTGAAGGAATGAAACCCATGACCACTTAAAGCTTTTTAAATTCACAGCTTTCACTTACCACACTACATTGCCAAACCGTTTGGGTGCTCTGTGCCACTCATAACAATGCTTCAAGGTTGGGTTTGACTGCTTCACACTACTCCTTCACAACAACTCTAAAAACTTATATGACTTCTGTATGTGCAGGTGTCCATGTCTATTATTTAAACCCTTACTCTCTCTCTCATGTCATCTACATCAGTCTTGCACCTCTAGCATTTTATTTAACCACATCTCACCAAGACCTAGCAAGTTTTTAACAATTTAGTCTCAGTAGTAGCAGTTCCAGTAACTCAACAGGCAGCACACTTACATTTGGTACAGAAAGCTATTCCAAACAGCAGGTAGTTAGATTAATTTACCAATACTGACACTGCAGTGCTGTGTAAGGGGAGTGCTGAGCTATTGAGTGTGCCATCCTTTGAATGAGATGTTAAACTGAGGCCCCATCTGCTTGAGTCGGTGAACGATCCCATGGCACGTATCAGAAAGAAAAAAAGGGAAGTTTCCTAGTGCCCTGGCCAAATGTCCACTAGTCAGTATAAGTGCCACCTGAGGTCTCCCCTGAAAAAAAAGACCACTAGCCTAATAGGACTCACCCAAAGTGTAAGTAAGTAAATAAATAAAAAAATGATGTTTTAGGTCAGCAGAAGGTAGTACATCAGTATGGTGAAACAGTACTTAGCATTTTGTCTTATATACAAGAAATGATTTGCCTATAATTCCATAGCTTACCAGGTCTCTTTTTTATACGTAGGAGCTCACATTCTTTTATCTAAATATAATGTTTTTCTTATTTTTTCAGCAAACAGGTAATTTCTAGAAAAAGATATTAAATGTCATGCAGGTACGACTCCCCAGCAACTCTGACTTTGTAATTTGCAAATTTGATCACGTATCGCTAATGTAACAGCTGTTGTTAAATTTCAGTGATGTGCAGTTATTTTGTGCTAGTTTTGCTTATCTTTGTCCTTCACATCCTGTAATGTAGCTGTGTGCTTCCAAAATGCATTTCCCAGTTTTCTTTTAGCTGTAACATACTCTAATTTTACTGTTGGTTTTCTGGCTCCTTCACATATGCTGCACTGCAAAGTACTTACTGTATATCACAGCTGTCTGTAGAAGTAATTGACCCTTGTTTCCTTTGGAGAAAAAAGTCAACAGCTGTACCCAGTTAGCACATACTAAATATCTGAAGATGTACTCGCCCCATGTCACTTTTAGAATATAAAAGGAAACAATGTTGCCAGGCATGGTTATTTTACTTACCTGAAGATGTAATCTCCACATTATTTTTTTCATGGAGATAAAGGAAGCCAGTATGACCATCTGGTAACACACACACACACACACACACACACACACACACACACACACACACACACACACACACACTTTCAAAATGGAGTACTTGTATTACAATGTCATAATGTAATCAATGGCTTTTAAAATGTAATACTCATTTTTCTATTTTTAATATCCTGAAATTATTCTGAGCAGCTAACTAAATATTTGTGCATATACATATATCTGTCAGAAACTCAACCAAACAAATGTTTACAATCATTAACTGTTCCTTCGATGAAGGTTGAACGTCGAGCTAGCACGTTCGTGAAAATCTACTGCCAATCATTAGCGGACCGGATTTCCGCTGTGGCAATCCCTAACCGGGAAAAGCCGAAAGACAAACAACAACAAATGTTCATTCACCGACCCATTAATTCCCAGTATGTCTACAGTCAAGATTTAAAATGTATTTGTAGATATTATACATAACTTATACCAATGACAATACTATATAAAAAGTGCCTACTGTTTAACATGGAGGAGTGACATAATACTTATACAGCCAAAACATAACACTAAAATCACTACCAAACATACAAAAAAAAATGTATATGCAATTGAACAAAAACGAATACCTGTATATCTTGCACTATGTCTAAGATAAGATCAGAAAACTATAAAATTATTTTCTGGATGATTAACATTTCCATATTATTTTAACTTTTTTTAATGACACAGCTTGTGTTCATTTAGTGATAGATATTTGTCACAGCACCTTATAATAATTGACAGACACAAAAAAATCAATTACTAGGATGCATGAAATAAATTTTAATAATTTATAAACAGTATAAGCAGTTTTTCTGTTAGTATCCTAGTAAAATTAATTTAGGTGTGCTTTATTAATATTCCTTAATACCAATGTCCAACCCAATTAAATACATATAAGAAGAGCACACTTCTCAACCTCTTATAACAAGAAATCTGGACAAAAACATTTATAAATATGGGATAAAGACCCTAAAATATGGAACATTTTAAAATATTGCTAATATAAACTTAGAAAGTTGATAAAACAACAGGTTTTGCATTAGCATGAATTTTTCTGAAAGGCATGAAGTCTGAAACTCAAATGTCTGTCATTTCCTAACTTCAGTCTTTAATAATTTGCCACTAATTTGCCAGAAAACCACAATTTTATGAAAAACAGACCAAAAATATGAGGCAAAATTCTGGACACTGTAGAAATCTGTACAGCTGACAGGTAGAAGAGATGTAACAGGAAGAATACAAAAACATACAACACAAAAACTATAAAACAAAAAACAACCACAGCAAGGGCAATGCCAAGGTCACATGACACCAAATGACCAATAGCAGCCTATTTCTTTATTGGTGAAACAACTCCCACCATTTTTTTTGGCTGCTAATGGTCCTTTGGTGTCATGTGACATATCTGTGATTTTTTTTTTTTATATGTTGGGTTGGATACGCATTATATTTTATGAAGTTCTTACATTTTTAAAAGAAGAACAAAAGCACTTTAAATTCATTGTCCAGAGCCTTGCCCTGGTTGCTTTTTGTTTCATAGTTTTTGTGATATATATACGAAACATGTAGTCACATATTCATACTTGATTTCTATAAGGTATTACATTGTTATGGCATATCAGAGGATACCATTTCATAATAAATGTTTTACTGAAGGACTATGTTACAAATGTAATGTGAATGTATACACATAGTCATGGGATATTTTATCTTGTAGAGCTGTGTGTAGCCTCAGTTAACGAAATGAAAAATCATAGGTGGCTACACATGGTAAATGAGTTACTGCACCATAAATTTACAAACTTCATTTAAGCAACAATGGAAACTGCAAAACATATCATCCTATCTAAATTAGGAAAAACTAATCTTGTAACAAGCTGTGTGGATGACAACTATTCGTGCAGTCATTATAGCAGCACTGAATGGATGTGTGCTAACCTGTTCTCACATTTACTTTACCTTGGTATCCTTTTGCTTTAAACTTATTCATGTCTGCTTCTTTAAAAACAGGAACATTTCTTCCTCTTTTTTGTAGCATTCTATCTTACCTTACAGAAAAGAGATGCATGTTGTTTTGGTTGATGTCCTTTTCACTGAAGTAACTGGTCAAACCCAGCACTGAATCAAGTACTTCAGAGAAATGCTTCTCCTCCTGCAAGGGCTGGCCCCCTGCACCTTCTTCAGCATAACTATAAGGCCAATCTTCCTTGAGAAAAGACTAGTAGCATCTTCAGATTCATTCAGCCCATCTCAAATGAACAGCCTATAGGAAGACTGGTTGCAACTAATTAACAGCATTCCTGAAAAGGTTATGGCACATACAGAAAATACCACTCAGTTTGTAAACAATTTATATGTTGAACAAAGAATAGTTGTGTAAAATCTTACCATAACCATAGATGTCCTTCTCTTCCATGTTGCAGTATTCTAGTTGGGGAACTTCCTGTCCTCAGGCAACTCGTACGTCTGCTCCTATACAAAAGCTTCAGCTTGGCTGTTGCAGTGTGTGTGGAATGTCAGACATAAGGCCATAAACCAGGAGACTTAAATGTGATGTCTACATGCACAATCCTCAGAACTTGAAGGTCAGCAGGCAGAGAAGAAGGCCAGGCAGGAGGAATGCCAGTTGGGGATAGGTGTGCGCCCTTGGTGTCCTTCAGTAGCTTAGGTAGATCCAGGTCTTAGCTGGGACTAAAGGAGAAAGGATAGGGGGTAATGTTGGGTAGGAAGGCATACTGCAACATGGAAGAGGGGGGAGCCATAAAGAAACTTCCCCTCCCAAGAGATGTTAAAAGCATCTACTCTCCATGCTAGAGGGGAGTGTGTCTTTGAGCAGAAGGCCTGCAGCTGCCTGTTCTGGGGGGAGGCAAACAGGTCTATTTGTGGAGTACCCCACCGGTGGACTATGTCTAGGAAGACCTCCTGTCCAACATCCATTTGTGCTGTGGAGAGGAAGTCCTGCTTAGGAGGTCTGCTTGCATGTTGTCCTGTGAGGGGATGTAGGTCACCTGCAGGACCAGGTTGTGGTGAGAGGCTAGGTACCATATCAGCAGGGTCAGCCTGCACAGTTGGTAGGCTTTTGTTCCTCCCTGTTTGTTGAGGTACCACATAACCATGGTTTTGTCGGTCATACCCCTGGGACCAGAAGGGGAATAAAGGTCCTTAAGGCTAGGAAAACTGCTGTTATTTCCCTGACATTGATGTGCTTGCTCTGTAGAGAAGCGTGCCACTTTTCCTGGACCCTGTAGGATGCCAGAGTTGCACCCCAACCTGAATCTGCGGCATCTGTATGCATTGTTTGGGTTGGGGTGGGTGGTTGCAGTGGAAGTCCCAGGTTCATTTGGAATTGCTGTATCCGCCAGCTTATTTCTTTCTTTAGACAGGGAAGGAGGGGAATATCATGCTCTAAGTGATGTAGGTGTTGGGACCAAATGTTTTTGAGGTACCACTGTAGCTTGCCCATATGCATTCTGGCCAGTGGTAGCATGGGGATGGTTGCTGCCATTAAGCCCAGGAGACGGAGGAACTGCCTTGCTGTCACCTTCTTGGAGTGGAGGGTTTCCTGGAAGTGGGAAGTCAGGGATAGAACCTTGCCCTATAGGAGAAAGGCCTTCATTTTGTCTGTTCTGATTCTGCAGCTTAGGAAAATCTTGTCCTGGCCTGAGTTCAAGGAGGACTTTGGGAGGTTGATAGTAAACCCTAGATTTTGCAGAAGGGACATGGTAAAGTGCAGATGTCTTGAGAGCGTATCTTTGGACGCTGCTAGTATTAGGATGTCATCCAGATATGGGTATAGCAGGATTCCCTGAGTTCTGCAGAAGGCAATGGCTGGAGCTAGGCACTTTGTAAAGACTCGAGGGGTAGTGGATAAACCAAAGGGCAAGGCAGTATATTGGAAATGAGAGGAAGGTCTAGAGAAATGCAGAAATTTCTGTGGGAAGTCCTGATGGGAATGTGAAGGCATGTTTCTTTTAGGTCCAGTGTGGCCATGAAGGCCTTGGCTGGAATAAGAGGCAGCAGAGTGGGTAGAGACAGCATTTTGAAGAAGGGTACCTGAAGGTATAGATTTAGAAAGGAGAGATCTAAAATTCATCTCCAAGGGCCATCTTTTTTGAGGACCAGGAAGAGACGAGAGTAGAATCCCTTTCCTGAGGGGTCAGGTTCTATGGTGCCTAGCTTTAATAGTTCTGACAAAACCTGTGGTAGGAGATGAATTTGTTTTTTTTGGGGGGAAAGGAATACTTTTCCTGGGAGGTTTTTCTTTCCAGGATAGGAAGCAGCCTATTTTGGATAAAGGATAGAACCCATTGGTCTGTGGTGATGAATTGCCCGAGGGGGAGAGAGTGTGGAAGGCGTGCAGAGAGTGGTAGGTGGACAAGGCAGTCCCACATTACTGGGACCTCCTCTAGCCTGAAAGGGTTGCCTGGGTTGAGGAGGTGGTGCATTAGGTCTGGAGGAAGTAGGTCTTCTTGCCCCTCTTCTAGATCTGGAAGAGGAAGTAGCTGCCTGAGGAGGGTTGCGCCTTACAAAAGTGGTTTTAGCAGGGTAGTTCCTGTAATACCTGGGAATGGGGGACACTAGCAGATGCTTGATATCCTGTAATTCTTTACTTTTTTCCTGCAGACTCTTGAAGAGGTCTGCAGATTGTTTTCCAAAGAGGAACATGTGATCCAGGGGGGCGTCCAAGATTTTGGACTGGAAGTCTTCAGGTAGATTCTGAAGTCTCAGCCAGGAGTATCTCCTGAGGACAGAAGCAAATGCTGCAGAGTGGGCATATGCCTCTGTAGCATCATAGCTGCATCTGATTGAGTGCCTGGCTACTTGCTGAGCCAAGGACAATTTGGAAGTAATGTCAGCCTTAATGGGACTGTCAGGCATAGAGGCCAGCATGGAGGAGGCTTGAGACACCAAGTCTAGAGCATACTTAGTCATGTGGGTCTGATAATTTATGGCTCTGAATGCCAAAGTAGAGGATGTGTATACCTTCTTTCCCATATATTTGCTATCTTTATCAGAGGGTAGGAGGGAGGAGGAAGGCAGCAGTCTAGACTGTTTATCAGGAGCAGTGACAACAACAGCTGGGTCCACCAAGGGAGGTTTAACTAGGTAATTTTGCTCCTCTGGCACTTTATAGAAGTGGTCAGGGCACTTGGGGGCCAGAGGCTGGGCGTTCGGGGTCTTAGAAGCTGAACTAAAGGCATCCAAGTTAGCAGGAAGCACTGACGGGACAGCTGAAGGGGAGGGTGATTCCACTTGAAGCAGCTCAAAGTACCTCTTTTGGGTGTCAGTCATTTGGGAAGTATCCCATTTGAGGTAATATTTCATCTTGGTGATGGTCTTATCAAAGGTAATATCCTCAGGGGGAGAATCCCCTTCCACAGATTCATCAGGAGAATAATACTCCTGGGGAGACACAATCTGAGATGTATATGAAATAGGGTCTTCTGAGGAAGAAAAGGAAAAATCATGCTCTTCCTCCCTAACTTGAGAGGCCATGGGTGGGAGGGAAGAGCCAGAAGGAGGCCTAGGGCTCAGTAAAGGCAGAGTAGTGGGGGCTGAGGCTGAAAGGCTAAGGGCAATAAAGGCCTGCATGAGAGAGGAAGTGAAAGCCTGCCAATCTGGTATGGTTTCTGGGGAAGAGGAGGTATGCTTGTTTTTTTTTTTCTGTTTGGTTAGGTGGAGGCAGGAATCGGCCCGGTATCCGGGAATCGGCCCGGTATCCGATTTTAAAGACAATTCCGAAGTCTGGATCCTGGTCGGAGGAAAGACAGAAATTGGTTCCCCCTCGACACTGACAGCAGTCGGTGTCTGGGCAAGCTCCGACGACGACGTGCCAGTCATTGGCTGTGCAACGGCTTCCTTAAAGGTAGTTGCTGAAGTTGACATATCCTCCGAGCGCTCCTCAACTCCTAGATCAATAGTTGGCAGGGTGTCAGGAAGTGGAGCGGCAGGCGAGGAAGGCCTAGGAATCTTGGCCTTCTTTCGTGGAGGTTCGTATTCAGCCTCCGAAGTGGGATCCATTCTAAGGTCTAACCATTTTAGGAGTTGGTTTTCTAGGTAAAGGACTAA